>NC_133226.1:2682167-2962167 GCF_040436345.1 Pagrus major
TGTAAATCTCATTTAAGGTAAAAACTATTTTAGGCAGTAAACTGAATGTCCGAAAAATAATGATTTGTTGATTTGTTTTCCAGTCATCTGTCCATACCCGAACACTGACCCTGAAGGAAACTCTACTATCAGCACACTCTACATTGGCAACAGTGGAAATGATACTGATGTCAACTCTTTTGAACACTGGTGGAGCAAAACCAACACCGTTCCCCTCTACTTGATCATCCTGCTGCTGCCACTGCTTTGCTTCCGCTCAGCCTCCTTCTTTGCAAGGTTCACCTTCTTGGGTAATATAGATTAAGATCAAGGAAATGTGAATATAGTGAAACTTCAAAACAGTTGACAGTTGAGTTGTGAAACATCAGCTGTGGCCCAAGGATCACTATGTGTTCAAAATGATCACAGAACACTTCTTTAGATCTTTGATTGTCTTTGAATCCTAGCTAAATATTAAAGCTGCATTAATCGATTTTTGGTAGCCAGGTAGTTGCCAATGTGTTGGATTTATGATTGAAACATCTGACTGAAGGCCCTGTTTCACAAAGTGGATTGGTGAATACTCTGAGTATGTTAACCCTGAGATGAGGGAAACTCTAGGATTTCTGTTCCAGAAAGAGAGGTAACTTAAACTTACCTGCTCACTGGCAGGTTTTCTTCATCAAACGGAATTTCTTTCTGACTCCCCCCCTCTTCCCAAACCAGAAGAAGCTCTTTATTTACCCAGTGCCTTTTTTTCATTCACAACACATCCTTAACTCAGTTAATGTAACTGATCAGCTGTTCTGGAACCAAAAACTACTACCACCTTAATACTGAAACTAGTGTGTATACACAGGTTTTTGAAATGGCAAGAACTCCTTTCACATTGCCAGTGGATGAGTTTGCCTGTCCGTTTTCCCCTGTGTCCTGTTTGTAATCATGAATGCACCGAAAAAAACAGTGAACAGTTGAACTTAAGCTTCAGTCTTTCTTTGAAACGCAGCGTCAACTGAAATATGTTTAAGTGCTGCCTGACAGAGATGGATGATAAGCAGCCTACTGCAGGGTTAATTGACCTAGGAGTAAATACTGATAATATACATTCACATTGCAAGCAAAAGCCAGATGTTAGCAGGTGTAAGTGGGTTTTTTGGCCAGTGTGAAAGGGGAATTTGAAATTCCCCTTAGGGTTTGTCAAACCAGAGTTCAGGTTAAATCTGCATTAAGAAATAAAGCAGCATGTCAAGGATTACTAGTAACAAATGCTGTGGATGATGATAATGATAATTCCTGGTTGGATATCTATCTTTAAATAAACGGCGACCTTTGGCCTTAAATTTACATTTTCCACATTGTGCAGTCATTAGAATAAGATATATGAATTATTCTGCTTTTTTGCAAGTTTGAGAAGTTTTGTGACAATGTGATTCTGTGCAGACTCATAACACAGCTGTTAATTTGTCAACCAGTTCCCCTGCCCTAAAACATTTAATGCACACTTCTGTATCATGTCTGTTTTAAGCAACATAACTTTTTTACCTTAAAAAACAGCTTCAAAATCATTTTGATGGTACCGTGTCTTGTAACTTGGGGAAAGGTGTCACAGCCACTCAGCCCCCCGTCACTTGTTTCTACAATATGTAACTTCAGAGAGAGGGTAGGATAACAGTGTTACATAAATGTTTATGTCAGGATACAAGCTTTCAAGACATAACATTGTTAGCATCTACATTACATTAACAGATGTTACAGACCTGGGATTGTATTCACGAGAGTGGTGAAACTGTGGCACCAAAGCACACAAAATGCCAATTTCTACGCAATGTTGCTTTAAAATTAAAATTTGTGCAAACCTTAAGGCACACAAACTCAATCAATCAATTGAAACAGTGTGTTCAAACAGCTGCTAAATGTTGGCAGGTAAGACGCACTGTAGACATGGAACCAGACAGGCTGGTACAGCGATACCTTGACATGCTTACACTCTATACAAAGAAACAAACAACTGAATTTACTGCTTTTGATGCCAAATGTACAAAAGGCTCGAATGATTGAGAATTTGTCATAGCCATTTTCCAGAGTTTGTTAAGTTTCATCTCATGCAACAACTCTCAAAATCATGTGATTTGTAAGGAATAGGACATTAGTTGAGTAAGCAGTCATTTAATGTGGGCCAGGACCTGAGTTTCCCATCTCATGGTTAGTTAAGTCAGAGTTAAGACATAGCTTCAGAGTTTTTTAAAACCTGCCCTCTAGAACAGACCCTTGTTGTGGGGCTGTATACTGCAACACTCATCCACCTTTTGTTGCATCATTCTGTCTTGTTTAGGCACTATATCAGTGGTCTACCTGATTACACTGGTCACTATTAAGGCTGTCCGCCTGGGCTTCCACCTGGAGTTCCACTGGTTTGACACAACCCAGTTCTACGTTCCAGGTAAATCACCTGCACATTCTAGAGCTTTATGCTTTATATATCTTTTCTCAGCAACTCGGATGAACGTCCCTGAATCCCTTTTCACCTTTGGGTGTATCAGGTCTTATTAGAAAATGTTGTTGATCAATTTGCAGAACTGCTTTATGGCAGTATTAGATTTATTGTCCTTTGTCATTTTCTCAAAGGATTTATTGGAATTTCATAATGTCATAATATAAATCGAGATTGTGATATTAAGTAGAATATTGTATTTGGCTGAGTTTGTTACTGTATGTGTTGATCTGATCAACTGATGAAGATGAACTTCCTTACCTTTTCTCTATCTCCACCACCAAAATTCTCTCTCACACACACAATAGCTGTCATAATAATGTAGCAGAGTGGCAAATGAGAACATTTACTCTAACCACTGATGCTCCCCAGAACATTAAAGCACTCCATGCAATGATGCAAACACTGTGCTTTTTGGCAAATTATATTTTTTAAATCAATTTTGGTGACTTCTGTGAATTGTCCATATCCGAAGAGTTGGGTGACAAATATCCTTAAGAATTCCTACAGTGTATTTTTTTTTTTGCCCTCATATGAGTTAACTGATGACAACTTGGGTAGAAAATAAGAAAAAATAGACAAGTGATATTTCCACCTGCTTTGTGTGCAGTTGTTAAACTAATAGTGATTTCTAAAACTAAAGCTGTCTACATGTAGCCCAACTGTTTATCTTAGTTTGCTATAATTCTTCAAATTTGGCAAATTCTTGTAAACTTAGCTAAGTTACTGGCTGAGACAGAACATGCCTCAGTCAATCAATTTTAGATTAGTTTCCAGTGAAATAAAGAAACTCTAGGGCTGCTGCTCAATATTTAGTTTTATTGAAAAAACCCTAATCCAAAAGAACCTGTATGAGTACTGATACATTACTAGGCAGGGTAAGAGTATGGATCAAATCCAATATTCTATAATTTCCTGTTTGTTTAAACATGTAGCACAAGCTTTCCTCATATTATGCTGTAGCATTTTTTTCTTTGCCTTCAGGTAGCTCTCTCTTTTTCTTTTTTCTTTTTTCCCTAGCGTCACCCTAGGGCCAAAATATTCCCTTTTGCATTC
Organism: Pagrus major; assembly: GCF_040436345.1. Taxonomy (NCBI): domain Eukaryota; kingdom Metazoa; phylum Chordata; class Actinopteri; order Spariformes; family Sparidae; genus Pagrus; species Pagrus major. The sequence goes on from NC_133226.1 coordinate 2,685,694, forward strand.
AATGTATCTCATAATCTGAAAGCCACAATGCTATGAAATTTGAACACATTCATGCTCCCTAAGGGAAAAACCCTTTGGGCAGTAGGAGGTATTGAACATTGAAACTACCAGGAGAGCACTAGTACTGATCTTCAGATAATTTTTCTGTTTTATTATGTGTTCTTTCAGAGTTCAGACTGCTCTTTCCTCAGCTGACTGGTGTCCTCACTCTGGCCTTCTTCATTCACAACTGCATCATCACATTAATGAAGAGCAACAGGCACCAAGAGAACAATGTGAGCCATCATCCACCCATGCTACTGGGGTTGCACTTGGTTGCACCAGCTGGACGTACACCTGAGCGTAAGACTAAGCTGGACGTAAAATGTGCTTTAAGCCGGACAGAGAATTAATACCTGTTGCACCATCTAGTCACAGTGGTAGGTCTAAATCTTTTTTCTGGACTAGTCTTGACTAGTTTCCAAGGTGAAAATAAAAACAGTACTACAGGCCTTTTGATGCCCCTGCGCTGCCGATACGTATGGACAGTCAACCTGTTGTTTTCTCTCTCTGTGTCTGTTTCTGGTCTGTGCGTACATACATTTATTTGAACGAGGCATCTCAGGAATGCATGGTGAGAATTTCTTCAAACCTGGCTCAAACATACACTTCATCTCCAGGATGAACTGATTAGATTTTGGTGGTCAAAAGTCACTATGACCTCATGTCTGCCCCATTCTTGTGATTGAGATCTCACAAGATCACCTGGAGGGAATTTTGTCCAGTTTGGCACAAACACCCACTTGGACCGATCAGGATTTGCTGGTCAAAGGTCATTGTGACCTCAGAAAACACGTTTTTGGCCATAAGTCAATAAGTTATAGGCTAATTATGATAGGGATTGCACAAATGTCAAATGAAATGATGACATTTTATATCCTAAAGGTCAAAGGTCAGCTTCACTGTGACATAGTAATGTTTTGCAAAAAACACTTTCCTGGCCATTATTTAACACCATAACTCAGTAACAGAAGAAGAGATTGTGACCTTATTTCACATTATTCAAGCTTCTTTGTGTGCTATCAAAATCAGCTTCAGCATGTGAACAGTCAAGGAATTTCACTGTATTTTGTTTCACTCAATTAAGTTGCATACTTATAGACATACAGCAGTAGTCCATCATATGCGTTTTGGTTTTGCTGATATTCCGCTTCAGATGATTGTTGTGGCAGCTTTGATGAAGTTCTCTATCAGACCTCTGTGCTCCTCTGTAAAAATAGTTTGTAATTATGCATTTTTACAGTTACAAGTTACACAGTTATGCCAAAAATTACACTTAATTACACTTTTTATTAAATGACTTCAAAGTCTTCACTACATACTGCATAACATAACATATATATACATACATACATAACTTATGTTATATGAGTCTGGACAGACATGAAAGTAATAAGCAACTTGACTTGTGGGTGGAGGCATACAACTCTGAGGTGGTGGCTGTGACTCATTAGATGGGTCATCCAGTAATCAGAAGGTCGCTGGTTCGAATCCCCAGCTCCCCTAGCTGCATGTCGAAGTATTCTTGAGCAAGATACTGAACCCCTAATTGCTCCTGATGAGCAGGTCAGCACCTTGCATGGCAGCCTCTGCAATCAGTGTATGAGTGTGTATGTGAATCGGTGAATGTGATAAGTGTTGTTAAGCGCTTTGTGCTGTCAGTTGACTGGCAAAGTGCTTTAGTCCATTTACCATTTAACATTAATTTTAGTTGTAAACAGAAAAGGCTTTCACTCAATTAATGTTCAGGTTGTGTGTGATGCAGACATGGAATTAATTGCTATGGTGGGATAGGGGTATGGGTCTGCCCATGATGCATGCATGTTGAGGTAGAGCACACTGGCAAGAGCGTGTGAGGATGGACTACTCTCTGGCACACTGCCAAACAGTGGCTACCCTTTAAAGATGTGGCTGATGATGCCTGTCATGGAACCCCGGACCGAGCTGGAAAGGCAGTACGACTATGTGCACTCACAGACGAGATCCATTGTTGAATGCTGCATGGAGTGCTCAAGCGCAGGTGTCTGTTGTTTATTAGGTTAAATATGAAACATTTCCACTCCCTGCTTATCTTAGCCTGCACATACATTGGTATAGGTTATTAGAGAGTGATGGTATTTTGCTACTGGACATAGCTGCGCCTGGTTTTAGTTATTGGATGGTGCAACAGGTGTAATCATTTATCACAAGGCTGGACATAGCTTAACCCAGCATAGGGCTTACATCAAACTGTTTTATGTGTAGCTGGTGCAATTGCCCTTTGAACAGCTTTACATATAGCATATGTGTAACACTGTACTAATGTGGTCTCTGGCAACTTAGCTGAGATTGCTCAATTCAATCTCACAAGTTATATCTTGTTTGCCGAATCCAAATGTCCACCCTTTGGACTTGAAGCCTGAGCCCTCTCAGGCTTTTTCACTGTCATCACGTCAATTCTGCAAGGGCACAAGACTGTGAGGCTAATGTGAGCTGCTGATGGACCGGCCTAAAGACTACAATTATAAACTGCATTTCATTACCTCTATAACCTGTACTTATATTTGTATATACTACATATTTGTATATTGTGATGTGGGAGAATATCATTTCTGGCTAACACGATTCAAGTAACAGTTTAATAAATTAATAGTTTTTACACATTCATAATAAGTTATTTAACTTCACATGTGTATTGCAGTGAATTGTGGGTAGTTAAATTAATGAAGTCCGGTGAAGTCTACACCCCAAGCGGACATAGAGTCTGCAGAAAGTCCTGTTGAGGGCCCTTGTGGACTAAGTACTGTAAATTGTGGGTTAAGACAGCCCTCAGTACTCCTGGACTTCCTGCGACACGCCCACAAAGTCTGTGGGTCTGCAAGAGAGGTAAAGTCTGGGCATTTGGATGCAGCTGTTATTTTTTGTAGTAACTTATGTGAGTCTTTATCAGTACTGACAGTCCAATACAGAAGAAACAAGAAGGGGAGAGGGGCTTTAAATAATGATATTATTGTTGATATTTTTGTTGAATATAAATTATCAACTAAATTTAGTGAAGACAAAATCGACCATTTGTTTCCCCATCATAGTTTATTAGCGTCAGAAAACACAGTAGTTAAAGTGATGCTGATTCTAAAATGAATTTTGTGTTTGGTGTTTTTAGGTGCGGGACCTGTCCGTGGCTTATCTTCTAGTAGGGCTGACCTATCTCTATGTGGGAGTGTTGATCTTTGCTGCCTTTCCCTCTCCACCTCTCTTCAAAGACTGCATTGAGCCAGTGAGATTTACACTTCTTTGCTTAACTTGCTGTTTTTTGTTTCCCATGGTGCTAATGTATGAAAGATTTTATTGGACTTTATAGTTGTTACCTACAGACGACAATCCAAGAACGTGTACCATCCACAATATTTTACAAACGAGAAATTTGCAAATATGCATACTTAAACATGTTTTTTAATTGTGTGATTGATGCAACAATGTACTTATTTGCACTTTTTTGTGTGATTGCTGCAGCATTCAGTGATCACAATTAGCTTCTGTCTTTATTTCATACTTCTTATACAAAGTTAAAGCTGCAAAATCAGCATTTACAGTTAATCTTCATTGAATTTTCTAAATTATTTACTTCACATAGTTGATATTGTGCCATCATTAGAATTGTTACCAAACACTTGGTTATACTCATTAAAAGAAAGCAGTTTAGAGAGACAAAAGGAGTGGAGAATGGATACAGAAACACAAATGAGGGGTTTAACAGAAAAATGAGAATCAGAGAACAACTACAAAATGCTAGACAAAGACAGCTGTCCTATTGTTTTCTACACTGACTGCAGCTTTGTAGATGTGTCAAACAATGCCCAAACTGCAGACCCTCCACTGCTTTCTTCTCTTCTGCAGAACTTCTTAGATAACTTCCCCAGCAGTGATGTGATGGTGTTTGTGGCTCGGACCTTCCTGTTGTTCCAGATGATCACAGTCTACCCCCTGTTGGGATACTTGGTGCGGGTCCAGATGATGGGCCAGATATTTGGCAATCATTACCCCAGGTAACACTGAAGAATATTATCATTGTTCAAGTTCTTGTCTTATTATTTCTGTGGAAGTAGACCTGCACAGCACACCGATAACGATATCTGATATTTTTGACAACTCTGTGTTATAATTGTGTGGTAAAATATTTCTAGCCTGAAATTTTGCTACCCCTCAATTTAGGTACCAGATTATTCACTCATTCTCTAGATGTGTCCCAGTGCATTGTGGGTTCCTCAGGATTTAGAACATATTTACATAAAAGCCAAACAGTTTTCCGCACAAAACTTGAAATTTATGTGTAGCTAAGTGGAGTGTGCAATCAGACTGACTTAGCATGTCTCCTCCCTCAAATACAAATATAATAAGGGCAAGGACGTTTCATCTTGCAGTGCTTGTTTGATGTATATCTGGACCAGAAAGCATCCCACAAGCACTAGTACATCTGGACCTTAGTTTGTAAGGATGACCTGCTCTAGACAGACTTATGTTAAAGCTGTGCTATATTCTTTTAAAAAATCATTTACACTGCAGAATATTTAGTGCCTTGGAAATGTTGTATTCTTCCTCTGATCTGCACTTTTCAGCAAAATCGTCACAAATTGTTGGTAAGATTGGAATGTTGTTTTTATCTAGTGTCGATGAACGTTAATGCGATATCAATATCAATGAGAGTTTAAAAAACTGCTCATTTTTAACACAGACACACATTTTTGATAAGGATTCATAAGTTGATTATGAAAGAATAAGATGTCTACCGAGACATTTTACAGTGTAAAAATAAACTTGTCCATAGAGATGACAGTTAGAGATGTTTAACAATGTTGTAACTAGTAATACTATTACACTACATGTTAAGCTATTCTGATATGTGAACTTTATTATCCTAATATTTGTCCAGTGATAATGGTATAATAAACATTTGGTATTGTGACAACTGCAGTCATAGTATATAAAGTTCATTGGAAGGAAATTACAGTCAATTCTTGTGTGTTTTTTGGATGGCACTGTAATTCTACAAGTAACTAAGTTAAAAAAAAATATATTACAGTTTTTGAAACTAAAGTTACAAAATGTAATACTTTATAAACATTAAATATGAAGCACACAGGATAGAAACACCAACAAAATGTAATTTACAAAACAATCAACATCAACAATAAAACTCAAGATATGTTAAATTTGGCTTTCATAAACCAGCATTTTGTTGGAATTCAAATGTGGATTTCTCTGTAGCTGTAACTCTGTAACTGTTGTTTCAGTCGTGTGTGCAGCAAAATTGAGTTCAGTTGTTCAGCATATTACAGGTTTTCACATTCTATCTCTTTAGTTTCTTCCATGTTCTGGCTCTGAACATCTTAATTGTTGGAGCTGGTGTCCTGATGGCCAAGTTTTACCCCAATATTGGATCCATCATAAGGTATGTCTTAACAATTTGGAACTAAATATTAATCAAATAGAATTTGTCCAAATGTCCAAAGTTTTTATGTGCCTGAATAAGCTGGTAGTTGTAATAGCAACAGAGGGGAACATAGCATATTATGCAGGGCTTCAGACTAACTTTTTTGAAAAGTAGCACTAATGACCTCAAGTGACAACATTCAATGGTGGTTAACCAAAGTGTGTACAGCCGGCCCAGCTGTGACAGCCCTGTCAGCAGCCTGGCAAAAAATTGTTCCAGATTGCGCTGTAATTTTAAAACTGAACTTTGAGCAGGAAGCACACCTCTACTTTGTGTCGGAATCTGTTTTCACATCACAGACTGGATTCTCTATAACAGATGAGTCCAGCAAGAGTTAAACTCACATCGGTAGATCCACCTTATATAGGCGATATCTTGTGTATGAAATGGCTGTATCCTCACAACTATGATAATCTTGTCATGGGTCGCCTCTTGCCCACGTCCAGGGACCATCAACTATTTCTCTCCTTGGGGGAGAAGAGGGCAGCACGGCCCCGTGGGTGAAGTACCAAACACGTTTTTTTTTATTGCTGTGGCAGCCACGGCAAAACATTACCAACAGAAATGTTGCTCCTGGTGTTTCACATCATGATGATTATTATAAAAAACAAAATCACATGCGGCATATTTGCAAGTTGCACAGGTGCTCCTTGTTATGAAATTTAGTCTCACTGTCTACAAAAATAGTCACAAAATGCAACTAAATTGTCGCTGTCTGGAGCCTTGGTATGGCTGGGACTCTCCGTAAAAGGGCAAGTTAGTGGTCGTGACGTGGTACAGACCACTTAGTAAGTAGTCCGTGGAGTGATCTCTATGGTTCTACTTCACGTTCTCCCATTTTTGACCATAAAATAATTGTCAGAAATCATAATCCTTTATTAAATAGAGCCTACATTATTATTGAGATGTCAGTTCACATTGACTTGTTTGATAAGTATATCGATTATGCCTGTTGCACCATGTATCCCTTTTTCTATCTGTCACCAGCTAGTGAGTGGTCCATGGTGAGATACGTGTTACTCAGTGGTCCGTGGCATTGTCCTTGTGGTCTGGACCAGTTACTCAGTAGTGGTCTTTGTGGTCCAGACCAGAGCCGTCCATGGCGTGGTTCACACTTCCTCTGTTCTATCTAGCTATTAATGCGTTGTTTTTGTTAACAGGGACTAATAAACACCACAAAAATGTTTTGCCTATGTTGTCGATTAGGCCTACAGAATGAGTGATGGATGGATGGATGGATGGATGGGTGGATGGATGGATGGATGGATGGGTGGGTGGATGGATGGATGGATGGATGGATGGATGGATGGATGGATGGATGGATGGATGGATGGATGGATGGGTGGGTGGGTGGGTGTGTCATCTGTATGAGATTAAGTAACAGTATTGAATTGTATAAAATTGTTGTGTATTGCGTTGCGTAGCAATCAAAAGATGGACTGCATCATGTAACATAGAACATGCATATGTGAAATACATGCATGTATACAATTTATTCTGTACATGTAATAAAACATCTTTAACTCTTCTGTAAATTGCTTTGGCAAAAACATATTTTAGTCATGCCAATAAAGATATTTGAATTGAATGGGGTATTGAATTATTTGCTTACAGGCCTATCTCAGTAGGCTATAGCCTACACTATGGCCTATGGTCCTTGTCGTCACCATACAGTCACCTCACTACAGGGGGTGCTGAAGATTGTGGGCCTATTGCCCCAGACCATTTTTTTTGTCTGTGGAGCACTCTTGTTGCCCAAACCAATCAGTGGTGGAAGAAGCATTTAGATCATTAACTTAATTAAAAGTAATAATACCACACTGAAAAAATATTCCACTACATGTAGAAGTCCTGCATTCAAAACCTTAATCAAGTGAAATTATGCAAGTATAATCAGCAAAATGCACTTTCATTTTAGAACACTAACTTAAAAGATGTTTTTTAGTTGTTATCTGCCTCTAATACAGATTTAAGTATGTGAGTCATGCACCTATGGAAACACTTATACCAACCTCTGCAACCTGAAAGCACTTTGTGCTCTGCTCCATGATTTAAAAAATCACTGCCCAAAGGCAAACCACACACACATGTTCCTCATACATACGTTGTCTTGTCCTACAGGCTTCTGCTCACAAAAAAATACTTGTCACTTGAGCATGGAAGTATATTCTTGATGCAACAAAATAAAATAAACTTGATGTAACAATATAATCTATATGTTTATAGTGGTTTAGAATGGTCATTGTTGAATAAAATGTTCATTTTTCCTTGCAGACTTTGCATGTACATTTTATAGGGTCGTCTTTAGGATTTACCCTAAATCATTAGTGTAATGCACCAGTTAACCTATCATAATACTATACTGAATGTTCTGTTGTGATATCAACTCTCTGTCTCCCCTTGTAGGTTTTCTGGAGCAACATGTGGTTTGGCTCTAGTGTTTGTCTTTCCTGCCTTAGTCCACATGATCTCCCTGAGAAGGCAGGGGATGCTCCGCTGGCCATCAGCCCTCTTCCACAGTTTCCTGATCGTGCTAGGCATGGCCAACCTGCTGGCTCAATTCTTCATGTAAAGATGCAGTGAGACACAGACGCTCTTAACCATTCAGAAGCATTTCCATCCGATCTTTTAATGCAAGACGTGCTGGAGATTTCAGATGGGAATCTCTGAAATTAGATGTCCAAACCTGCATAATATGTATAAACCCACTTATGTCATGGCCGCCAGAAAAATGCCCAGATAAACTACAGCATCCTCCAGCCAATCAGATTTAATCACTGTTTTGTGGTATAAGATAACACATCAGACACTTTGTTCTGTTAGAGTGATGTCTGTGATTTGTGAAGGTTTATGTTTTAGCAGAATAACCAGATTCCATTGTCTTTATTTGATGATATCATTTTTGTTTTTGTTTTCCTCATACAATCCAGCCAGTGATTATTCAATGATAAAATCTTGTTTTTAGATCATTTCCTACATTGTGTTTATTATTAATTATTCCTGCCTTAACAGATTCTAGACCAGTCCAGTAAAATAGTATAAACACAGTATGAACAGTATTCAAGCTATCTCATTGATAACATCAGCAACAAGTTAGCAGGAACATTTGGAATGTGGGGTCACTGTTAAGAGATAAAACACAACCACAGGAATGTCTTTTTAAGCTGTTGTGTTAAATGTCTGTTTTTTTATGTAGATTCAAACAATACCTCTACAATTTTGAGTCAACAATTATAAACAATAACACTGAATCAAATGAAAATGTGTTATTTGAGACATGTCAGTCATAGTGTTGAACCTACAGAGAATTATCAACAGAATCTTCATCTCTCCTAAGTTTTTACAGAGCTCAGTATTGAGTATCAGATTATTGTTTTGCTGTTTGACCTTTAACCTTACTGTTCTGGTTCTCCCATAGCTTTTATTGCATTGTTTTAGGCCACCGCAGGCAGCTGTTTTTGGAGAAAAGGCTCCAAAAGAATATTGTACACTTCCTGTACCAGCAGAAGGAATAGTTAGGGTAAACATAATGGCTGTTGAGTCAGATATCTCCCTCAGAAGTTGGTGGAGACCAAAAATAGTCCAATATTCACTCTCTTTTAGCTCTAAGACTTACCAGGTAGACACAAATACCACTCCAAAATAATGATCATGTTGCTCCATAACTGTTCCAAATAAGCAACTGTCTGCTAACAAGTTCAACACATCAACTTAAAAGGTGATGAATATGTCATGTTCACAACTTGTTTCCACCGCACTCAAGGGGACAGAAGAATCTGTTATTGCGGGTTTAAATTTCTGAGATTAGAGGCTTTACAGGTGGATTGTATGACTGTATAGTGTAGGGAATATATTAATAACTTTGTGACTATATAAACAGTTTAAACAGCATATTTTTTGGAGCAACTTTTGGCACAGTCTTTTAATTTTTATGAGTTGTGTTGATTTACATTGTTGACATGTTTACATTTTGCTTATTTTCTAGGTATTGTGCCTAATGTAATGTATTGTATTTTACTAATTATAAGGTAGACAAAGGGAATATTTAAATGAAAATAAACCATTTCAGTCAAAAAGAACTGTAGTTCTGTTTACTTTTAATCAGATTTACCAGTGTGAACGACAAAAGCTAATTATTTGAGTAGTCCTAGCTGTTAGTAACAAGGCTCAGCATAAGTTCAGTCAAGAAGACTTTCTTTTTGTTCATTCATTTGAATCTCTCTCACTCTCTTACCCTCTGATCCCCACTTCTCAATCAGCTGACTATGGGCGTTTACTCCTTCAGTTAACTCAACCAGATTTTGGCATCTGAAGCTTTCCATTCATCCACATTATCAAATTAAAAATGATAAATGATTTAATAATAAATAGAATTAAATTAATAATTGTCTCTTTTAACAGGGGATTTCCTTGAACTTTAATGTAATACAAAAATCAATGCTTGATGATTATAATTACAATTACAATAATTATGAAGACATTTTGTTACATTATTCTCATTTGATAGATTAAATGGGCAAAGGTTGGCTGTGATGCAACACAGTCTTTAATTGAGACCCAGCTTTTAATTTTACCACTGGAATTTTTTGTGTATAAGGTAGTCAAGATCTCACACCTAGAGCCATAGGTGTCCTACTTGAGTTCCTCTGTATGGAATTGAAAATGCCTGCAGTCCATAGCAAGACTAAACATTTCTATGATTTTTTTTCATTTGCAACATTAAAACACAAAATTGCAGTAAGAAAGTTCTCTTTGGCACAGCTCCTCATTCCTCACACTGCTAGCTCTAACTCATATTGCATTTCATTCATCTCCCAACCCAGTGAGCACCAACCAGGGATTTCAAGTTGATTTCATGTAGAAAACTGGTGATATTGGTATGAACATCTAAGATGTCTTTTCACCCTCTCTTCAGCCAGCTAAAATGCTGCTACAACATCGTGTCAATGTTGCCTAATCATTTTAATAACTTGTTCATTTGTATGTTCAAAGAGAAACTATATTGATTAATGTGAAGTTATCCTATTATACTATACAATACTATACTACACTATACTATACTATATAAAATGTGGTCTACATGAAGACATTATTTGAATGCATTTATGTTTCATATAAAATGTCATAAATATTAAACTGCATACGATGTGAGCTACTAACAAGAAGTTTCCAGGACACTGAAAGGGAACAGTTTTATATGTGGATGTTAAATTTCAAGTATTTACTACCGTAAAGCACATGTGGAAGTACAGCATTGCAGCTTTGAGTTCTCTGAACCATGACTTGTGGAGCAAATTGCACAAGCTGACAAAAATAAATATGATCCTTTAACTTACCGAAGTGTATGTGGGATAGTGGCAGAACAGGTAAGGCAGCTGTTATGTTGCTGAGAGGTCAACTTGATTCCTGCCCCCCACAACAAAATTTGTTATTGCAGGATTTGCTATAAAGACACCTTTTATCCCCTCAATGTGCAAATATTTTTTCATATTCCTTTACTGGAAAGAAATATGCAAATCCCCGTTAAAATATTGTCTAAGCGTAAATGATTCAGGAAGGGAGGACATTAAATGCAGTAATTTCTACAACTTGCCTAAAAGTAGATTGCCGAGGCCAGATCAATAATGGTGAAAAGTGTCAGAATTCCCATAATAAAGCCTGCCCAGTGCTAGAAACTGCAATCAGTCATCAATCAAGCCCAGGGTCATCAGGACCTCACCAAGCTGGCCATGGTCGCCCTAATGCATTCAGCAATTCTAGGTCATTACCATCCCCATCACTATACATCACAAATCGCAATCAATCATACAACAAGTCAACATTACTGTTAAAAATGAATGGGTGGACAGATTTACTTAACCGTAAACATGGGAGGAGTGATTTACAATCATTGTGTATTATGTTATCCTGTATTTACTGTTTGTTTTTGATTAAGAATCACAGTAACCTCAGTGGATGCGTTAAGCTACCTTTGTACTTAATAGAATCTCAGTGAAGGCTTAAAGAATCCTTAACCTTAGTGGATGCATTAATAATGTAAGATACTGTTGGGATCCACAGATGAAGTCGTTCATTGTGGATTTCAAAATGGACTCTGAACTGAACTCAATTCCCCAGAATTCCCCAGTCTTCACACCTAGGTGCAAAGACTGCCAAGGACCCAGATTTGAGCTACTATTGGTCAGGGTGACAGACCCCCCACTGACCAGGTAGTCAAAACTCCAGCTCCTTGCTTTGTTCTCTCTCTTCTCCCACTATGCTGCCTGTCCTCTTCGCTCTCCAGAGCTCTTCTCCAGCTCTTCTCCCACTGAGCCTTGCCTCCAGGTGTTCTCCTGAGAGCTGCCAGATGCAGTTCCAGCAGGCCCAAAGAACTTCTCCCAACAGCAGCGACGCAAGGTCCTGCTAGTATTCCAGCTCAGTTAGCACCAGCAGCTTTTTTTTTTTTTTTTATATATCCTTTGTATGGCTTTATTGATAGGACAGGTTCAGAGAGATGACAGAAAACAGGATGAGAGGGGGGGGGGTGACATGCAGCAAAGGGCCCCAGGCCGGGACTCAAATCCAGGGCCACTGCAGCGAGGACAAGGCCTCTGTACATGGGACGCCCGCTCTACCAACTGAGCTAATGGGCGCCCCAGAACAACACTGCTCAACACTAGGATTACAACGTTCCCCTGCTTGGGTGGTCAGCTAAGGAACCACCAGCACCTTTTCTTCAAAGACTGGTAACGTTGAATTGGGCCTAGATAGCACACAGCATAGAATAGCATGGCTAAGCACAGGACTATTTAACTGTTAACTGAATTATGCTTCACACAGCCTCAGGGTCTGTTCATGCAACTAACAATCTTCTCTAACCTGGTACCACATCACACACACACGCACACTCCTACATGTGATATCAGTGAGCACACAGTGTGAGCTCCACCATTGTTTCTTTGTTCCCTCCTGTAAAAGAAACAAGTGGTGATCCACCATCTTGGACCTGGGTCCAACCCTCGTCAGCCATCTTGTAGTCCCCGTGTTGTGTGTAGTGGCACTTTGAACCCTAGCCACCATTTTGCTTTCGTTCTTCCAGACACACACACACACCCCTGTATATAGTACATGTTAGTTAGATTGTGTGTTTTCATTTTGTGTTAAATAAAAGACTTCTGAACCTGCATGCTGTCTATTTAATGTTGTACAAGAGTGAATGTTGCCAACCTCTAGTCTGTCAAGGACTTCAAATCCTTCAACCAGCACTAGCTGTTATGGTAAATTTGGTTGTAGTTATTAAGTTAATTATTAATCAGAATTACAAACTGACAGTTTAGTACCTTTTAATGAGACTGAATTATTGAATTGGCTATTTTTTCTTCAAGAGTGGTGCTCCTGAGGCGATCTAATGTAAATTGGATCTTATTATTGATAGCCAAATTTGACCCAAATTCCCTATTAATGTTGCACGAAACCACAACAATACCTTTGTACTTAGGCACTTTTCGTATTACTCTTATGGCATGTAAGGCATGATTTATGTTGGTATTATACAGAAAATCATCCATCCCCTCATCCATTCATCCAATCACCCATCCTTTCATTCATCCATCCATATGATCAACCATTCCCAACTCAATAAATGGTTATAAGGCTTTTGGATCGTTGTCTTTAAATCTACACACCAATCAGATGTTCTATGGTCCAATCATCACCCAAAGCAGTATTAGTAATTAAAGTATACAGTCTTTTTCATGGTCCTTCGAGCTGGATTGAACATCTAGATTGGATATGGATCCTAGAACCAGAAATACAGAGGTGGAATCAAGTGGAAGACCACATTGAGAGAGGACGCCACCTGGTTATCTACAACACTACCATACCCATCTGTACAACCAGGTCCTCAAGCAGGATGCAACAACCTGCCCTTAACCTCCAGAGCGTGTTAAGACAAGAAATGGCACAATTAAAAAGGATGGTTTATGACCTTAAATACAGACTTGTAACAATATGATCAAAGTCATTTTTTGAAGTAGACAAGTCTGGAGATCAAAGTCGTGATGAACTGTTGCTGGGACAATACACTGAACAGCACAAGTCTTCATACCGAAAGAAATTTACTCCTTTTGAGCGTATTCAAAGCCTGCAGTTTTAGAGTCTATACATGTTATTGAATATGGCAGGATTTCTCAGTCAGAACAAACCATCAATATGGGCTGAAAGGCTGCCATGCAAGAAAGAAGCCCTTGATCCTGACATTGGACCTTAAAGCTGGACTGAAGTTTGCTGCTGATCACATGGACAAAGAAAAAACCTTCTGGAGGAAAACTCTGTGGTCACATGAAACAAAAACTGAGTTGTTTGGCCACAATGAGCAGCAACATGTTTGGAGGAGAGAAGGTGAGGCCTTTAACCCCAACAACACCAGACCTACTGTCCAGCATGGTGCTGGTAGTATTATAGTATTATTACAAGATTGGCTCTTGAGTGTTCCAACAGGACAACGATCCCAAACACACATCAAAAGTGCTAAAAGACTGGCTGTATCAGGCTAGAATTGAGGTTTTGGAAAGGCCTTCCCAAAGTCCTGACTTGAACCCCATCAAAACATATGGATTGTGCTGAAGACACAAGTCTGTGTCAAGATGAAAATTTAGTTGAACTTCACCGATTCTGTCAAGAGGAGTGTGCACTCAGTACTTGGTCCGGGCTCCTTTTGCACAAATTACTGCATCAATGCGGCGTGTCATGGAGGCGATCAGCCTGTGGCACTGCTGAGGTGTTATGGACGCCCTGGTTGCTTTGATAGCAGCATTCAGCTCATCTGAATTGTTGGGTCTGCTGTCTCTCATCTTCCTCTTGACAATACCCTATAGACTCCATGGGGTTCAGGTAAGGCGAGTTGGCTGGCCAATCAAACTCAGTAATACCATGGTCAGCAAACCAGTTACTAGTAGTTTTGGCACTGTGGGCAGGTGCCAAGTCCTGCTGGAAAAGGAATCCAGCATCTCCATACTGTGCTGGAGACAGCTGTGGATGAGTAAAGAGCTGAACTTGATCCATGAAAAGTTTGGATGATTGTTTTCAATGATACATTTTATTTTATATGCTATAGTTCATTGTCACTCTTTTGGCTCCATAGTAGTTGTACCTTAAATTTCTGTTTGTATAACTTGTGATTTGGTACCACTATTCTTTTTGTTTGTCATTCAGATTTAATTTATCTTTGGTCATATGACCTTTAACTTCAGTTTGGTCCATATAACTTTATTATTTTGCCGACATACCATGGTCTACGTGACCTCGGATATTATTTCCTGTTTGCCATTCGGACATAATTTCTGTTTTGTCGTTGGGCCTTACATTTAATCTTCAATTTTATTTAAGTTGTTTTCCATAACTTTGATTACTGTTTGGTTATATGACCTTTTACTACAGTTTGGTCATATACTCATTTTTATTATGTTCTACTTTCCAATTGTCTTCTTGACCTCTCATCATCACTCATAGTAGTGATGTGCGGGTCAAGGTTTTTTAAGACCTGCACCCATCTAACATTTTATGAGAGCCAACTGGTCCCACCCAACCCCTTGAAAATTGTGCTAATCAACGATCCATACCTAGCCCAATCCTCAGAACAACTTTATACATTATATTAGCTCAATTGTTAGGACTGAGGTACAAGACGAAGGGCAAAACTGTGAGCAGTTGCACTCTCCACGATGCTGATCCCACCGCTTATGACAGAGGAGTCCGGTGCTCTCCATATTCTTTTTCCTCTTGCTCCCCCACTCACAGTAGTTGGAAGATCTTAGAAATATATAAAGTAAATGAAAAAAAATAATGAATTACATTGTTTTTAGTGACACCGGTGGCCATTAAGTGAACTGCAGTCAGCATCCTGCTGCATGCTCAGGCGGGCATGCTCACACGAGCACAAGCAAGCTTTCTGGTCATCAGCCACAAGATACAGGAGAGTCAATGTGATTAACTGGCATCATGTTAACAGGTGAAGTAAGTGAAGTTACACTTTTATAATAGTTTGACAATTAACTATATTTGAGACTACACTGTATCTGAAAGCGCTAAAACGACGTGTTGAGACATAGATAGGGAAAAGACTTTAGTTTGACTACTAGCTAAATATAAATTATAAAGCATCATCAGCTTTCTATCCAGCACACTATAGAACAAATCCATTGTCTTTACATGATACATTAACTGCATCAGCACATGCATAGTGTGAGTGAAACGCAAAACACTAAAGTGAGCTTTTGTTTTTGGATGGTGTCTTCAGTTTTTGGACCAAGCACAAGGCTGGAAAAACTAAGTTGTCTATGAATATGGGTAAATTTACATCTACAGACTACAGTAAGCTAGATAAAGTTACTATGCAACCACCAGCTGCTAGTTAAATGCTGACCTGTGATCAAGACTCCCAAAGTGGAAGCCAGCTAGAATCATTTCCTGTATACAAGTAGTTTAATATAACAAAATATTGACACTTTATGACCCATGTCTGTATAAAGCAGAGGTCATTAATAGGCAAACCACAGTCCAGGTCCAGGTCCAGACCGACAATTGATCAAATATTGAGAATTCAAACATTTTGAGGCATTTATATTCTAAAACTTTAGTATTTAGTTTTACTACTACTACTATCAGGCCTACAGCTTTTATTATGCCTATTAATAGTACTACTACTACTACTACTACTTCTACTACTACCATTCTTTTTTTTTTACTACAGCTAATTACTACTGCTACTACTTACTATGACTGTTACCACTGGTACTACTCCCTCAACTACAACATATTGTACTATGCTACTATTCCTACTATGACCACAGCTTTTACTACCACAACTACTAATGATACAACAACAACAACAACAACAACAACAACAACAACTACTACTACTACTACTACTACTACTTCTACTACTACTAGGCCTACAGGCTTTTATTATGCCTATTACTAATACTCTTACTTTTTCATTACAACTAGTTACTACTACTACCACTACAACCTTTTTTTATGACTATTACCACCAGTACTACTGCTACTACTACATCTTTTACTATGAGTACCTACTATTACTACTACTACAGTTTTTAGTACCACTACTACTACTACTGCTAAGTAAGAATTTAGTAGTAAGTAATTAGGTAAAGTACTGCCATGTGTTAAAACCACAGCTATCAACTCTCATTGTCATTTTGTCTTCACTGCCACACGTGTGTGGTCTTGAACCTGAATGATACATCTACTGCTATTAATACATAGTACTACTGCTAGCAGAATTATTCCTCCTACTCCTGCTACTGCTGCTGCTGCTGCTGTTACTACTACAAAAGCTGTTACTATTTAGTACTACTACTCGTAGTAATTAGTGTCAGTCTAATAACCATGACAGGCTACTCTCCATTTTTTATGTCAGCCATTTTCTCCTTCTCTCTCTCAATGAGATAGCGTGTGGCTGATGAACCTCAATGATAGCCACTGCAGTACTTCTTACTGGTAATGTTAGTACTGTAATAGGCACAGACACTCTCAAAATTGCTTGAGAAATATTCTTGTTCTTAAATATTGTGATTATACAGTCGTTATTTAGTTGATTATACATTTATTTTTCACATTTCCATGTGTATTTATTTCCTTATGTATTTATTTTTAAATAATTTACCTCTACATTCATTGTCTTTTTCACTTTCACATTTATTGCCATGTTAGCTTTATGATAATGAGGGATGGTGTCACACAACCTCATCATCATGGTTTCTCCTTGCTCTAGGGGCTTGATCAGTCTGGGTTGGTTGCTTTAGATGAACAAAAGTGGCATATGTAATTGTGAGATTCTTGGCTTATATAGCTTACGCTGAAATAGAGAGCAAATAGAAGGTAAATAAAGGTAAATGTACTATTCTTTATTCATTCATCCATTCATGCTGAATGTATCATGCTTGGTCTGTCTGTTACACTTTCTATAAAGAAGATAAAATTGCTGAGACGTTAATCAATATGAAGGTCCCTAATTCAGGGGCCTGACAGGAAGTCCTCTCCCACAGATACCATTACTGGTATTAGTTCTATCTGAGGATTGGAAAAGGTTCACAGTTGAGTCAACAGTCAATGTTCAGAGTGGTGGTGACCTGACCTTTCTGACTGCCTTTATCATGTTTAGGCCCTGACTCCCAAGGAGACTTTGGATTGTCCTGCCAGCCTATTAGACTGTGTGGTTGGGGGATGGGGATTTATTGACGGTGTGGTAGCTTTGTGTCACACTTGCTCGCTGTAAGAGGAAGTATGAGTTTTGGGATCAATATCCCCGATCCAAAATGTATTACATCTGACAAATTGGATACCAAAATAAATGTTGGAAGTATGACTAAGGAATCTAGAATATTTTTGTGTGTATATATTCCAGGACATCTGAGATGACTGTCGAAGATCTGTTTATTATTTCATTCCAGTCATTTCTTGGTATTTAGAATATATTTAAAATAAGTCAAATTAACAATTTAACCCAGCAGCCCAAGCCAGGATATTCCACTTTCAGGCGTTAGAATGAGGACACATCAGGACACATTTAACTATTATGTGTACATAATTTCCACCTTTATTCTTGCACATCAGATAGAAATCACCACAAATTAAGCTGTTTACACAGCAGGCACTTCAACTTGTGACAGTATGAAAATCACAGATGTTACCAACAACATTAATCGTGACTCTATTCCATTTAAGAAGAGTCCCAGAAAGCCATGAAAGACTGACGGTGAACAAACAGGAACAATCCCAGGTAAACAGAAAACTTTGATTACCTTTTGCCTTAAAAATAACATCGATTCTCACTGTACACTTGTGTGCAGTTCCCTAAGGTACTCACCAGGTGGGATATTCTTAGAATCTCGCTGAAGGAGGTAGTTCTTTATGACCAAAGCTGTATGTTTGAAGTTGTTGTCATGCTGGAGAATGAATTTGGGACAGTTCAGACGCCAGAGAAATGGCGTTTTGGCTGCAACTCTTCCATAGATCAGTATTTTGCCAGTTCTGAGCTGCTGGCACTGATGGACATCTTCCGATTGGCCTATAAACCTACAAAATCCTTGAGTTTTTATTTTTATTTTTGACAATCGTCTGTTACTTTGGATTTTTTTCTTTAACAGCACACTGTATACACCGATTAGCCACAACATTAAAATCACTGACAGGTGACGTGAATAACATTGATCATCTCATCACAATGCAATGTTCTGCTGGGAAACCTTGGGTGCTGGCATTCATGTGAATGCCACTTGACACGCACCACCCATCCAAACACTGTTGTGGACCAAGTACACCCCCTCATCACAACAACACTACCCGATGGCAGTGGCCCCCCAGCAGGACAATGTGCCCTGACACACTGCAAACACAGCTCAGGAACAGCTCGAGGAACACAATAAAGGGCCCAAGGTGTTGACCGGGCCTCCAAATTCCCCAGATCCCAATCTGATCGAGCATCTGTAAGACGTGCTGGAGCAGGTCTGATCCATGGAGGCCCCACCCCCCAACATACAGGACCCAGAGGATCCACTATAAAACGCCCTGGTGCCAGACACCACAGGACGCCCTCAGAGGTCTTAAGTCCATGTCTTGACAGGTCAGAGCTGTTTTGGCTGCACAAGGGGAACCTTCACAATATTAAGTAGGTGGTTGTAATGTTGTGGCTGATCAGTGTATATCTCAGGGGAATACATCATCAGTTCCTAAAGGAAAGTTTCTAAATGTAAAATATAATATTTAATTATGCAGAAGATTCAAGAATAAATGTGTTTTGTGAGACATTACTAAAAGTTTTGCGCTGGACTGTATGTATATGGATTTACATATAGAAAGATAGATAGACAGATAAACAGACAGATAGATAGATAGATAGATAGATAGATAGATAGATAGATAGATAGATAGATAGATAGATAGATAGATAGATAGATAGATAGATAGATAGATATGATTATGTTATTACACTAATGAATGCAGATACGTGAGAAGAGTAGAACACAATGGCAGCATCCTCTTGGGGTGGATCATATGTCTGCTTCCCTGGCTCCTTCCCCTTGACAAAAAACACACCCTTTAGTATCAGCATAATCAAAGGGGAGTGGTGCTGGTGCTGGGCTACTGCAGTTAGCCTGCCTGTGATTCGCTGACATACGGTCTAATTGGATCAACTAGGAACTTGCTTAGCTAGATGCTTTGTCCTGGGATTGGTAGCAGCCTGCAAAGAGACCACGGACACACCACCAGACAGGAAGAGAGACAGAGAGGGAGGCTGCCCTGCTCACGTGTTGGAGAGGAAAGATTGAGAGAGGAGGGCTGAGAGAATAAAAAGGGGAGTATCCCGTCTTCTCTGCCCTTCTGTGCTACTGCAGCCCCCGTCCTCCTCCCTCCCTTGCTCCGTCTCTCTCCCACTCGCTATGATTCTCTTTCTCTCTCATTCCCCTTACTCATCTGTTTCTGGGGCTGCGTTGAGAGGATGGGCACCTGCCGCTCCCTGATGATTCAGCCTTTCAGCTACTTGGAGCTCCATAGACAAGACAGCATGTCCCTCCTGCCACTGCAGTGCCTGGCCGTCCTGTCCTCTGCACTACAGCTGCTGCAGCTGCACCCGGCCCATTCTGCCAAAGTGCTCAGGTGAGTGAGCGCTACTATTCCACCATTGCTCACCATTAGACCATGCGGAACATTTAAAGGAATCTAAATCTCTGGCAATCTTTTTTGTTTTTGCCTGCAGCAAATTTGAGGATTCTCTTTTTGGACTCATGATTGTGTTTCCTGTGAGACAGCATGAGTAAGGAACTCATTTCCCTGGTGCACAGAAGGCTGTCTATATACCTCCCAGACTGTTAACAAGGTTCGACTAACTCTGAATAGCATTTTTACCTCTCTCTGAAATCTCAACTCTGAGTCCGTGGCCTCATGATGGAAAACATACTAGTGGAGACTGGTGCCAGACAGCCACTGTGTGATGCTTTGAGTTAATAGTTGAAGTCTTCAGAGACCCTTCATCCAGCAGTTGGACAGGATGACTGAGGGAATGGAGGACTTCTCTGCAGGGCCAGCTCCCCCTCCTGGATCGACTTCCCCCACCAGCTCTACTGTTGATACTGGACATGTCCCCAAGGAGAAACCAGAGGAGATAGAGGCAGCTGGTGAGAGTGGGGAGGAGGACGCAGAAGGAACTGCAGAGGGAGGTGGTGGCGGTGATGGGGAGCATTTGGGGGCTTTGGGAATTGTGGCCTTGCCAGGAACCTGCTGTGTGTGCATAGAAATAGAACAGATTAACAATTGCCTGCACTCTGAGAAAATCTGCATTCTACCCATCCTGGCCTGTCTGCTTAGCTTAGCCCTCTGCACAGCTGGTCTCAAATGGGTCTTTGTGGATAAGATCTTTGAGTACGAACCACCCACACACTTAGATCCTAAACGCATCGGACAGGACCCAATTAACACATCAGTTGACCCCACATTGGGACTAACTGTGTCGATTCCTCATTCATCTCCGTCTACAGTCTCCTTGACCACCGCCATTACCCCAGGACATCCTAATGTGTTAGTGGAAGAGAAATCTACGCAAGGGCCGTACGTGCTTCAGTCTCCCCGAGTGACTCAGTCTGATTCTTCTGTTACACTGAAATACAACGCTGAACGTCCCAACGTCTCAAAGCAGACTCCCCACCCTCAGACAACACAGGAATCAAACAACATAATCATCCCAACAGTCTGTAAGTACAAAACACTTGTTCAGAGAAACCATTGGAATTGGGCTCTTTTTTCATGTGAGATGTCCTTTGTTCAAAAACTGACCTCTAACACCAGGATTTAGGATGTAATTATGAGCAGGGGACACAAGTCCTTCTTCACCTTGTGAAACCTGTGATTTTCATCTTTGCAAAGATAAGCTAAGTGTTTTTATTAAAATGGTTCAAATGTTTTTTCATGTTTTATCATTGATTTCGTAAATGCTATGTTCCATCAACTGTGCCAGGAAGTGTCTGCTGTGAGGACTTCGCCTGAAAGCAGACACGTTGTGACTTGCAGAGTGTAGCATAGAGGCCCATGACTAAGCCTCTGAAACATCCCTACACAGGTGTAGAAAACAACTGTTCTATTCAAGCCTACTTTAACCCTACAGAGAGTGAATGTATCATTTCTAACATTCAGTCCCTTCTCTAAGTATTGATGACCCTTTAGATTATATCAGTGATTTAGGCACACTATGCTATGGTGCTTTGAATGATTAGGTGGTATGGAGCATACAATATGGAGGATCCCTAAAATGTGTGGATGTACATTTCCAGTCATGAAAAATTGAAAACCGAGAAATGATGCGGGACACAAACTGACACTCCAGGCTGTGGTACAGGGAGACTTCCTGTTTTCTGCCTGAGCTCCATTTCAAGGTCAGAGCTGGCTGGAGGCTAATTGATGCCCCCTCCATTCCTCCGCCTCAGGGAAAAACAACCCATTATTACTGTCTGTCTGCCAGCAGCTCACCACCATGACGTTTCTGTTGTAGTCACATCACTTTAATTTATTACATTGAATCCGGATATTAGCTAATCTAAGGTGATGTTGGTGTGTGGGGGGTCAGTTTCCAAACAGTTCCTCAGTGTGGGCATATATTGCTTTCTTAATCAGCAGCATGGATAGATGATCAATAACCAACTGACTACTTTAATTGCACAGTGGGCAAATGCTTGTCTCCAGTAACCTGCTAACAAAAGTACCAAAACATTTGGTGTACAGGCAGTGTTCTTACTTTCCAGTGCATATAGTGCCTCGTCATTCGGTTCAACAAAAATTTCTCTGTTGGTGGGAAGCCAGTGAGGGCTCTGTGGGTCTCATAGAAGAATATCTTTACTTTCTTCCCAACCCAATTGCCAGAATAAATGTTAGCATGTTTCTCAGTCATCCAGGTCATGGTAATTCTAAATGCTGTATCTAGGCAACTGGACTTGTTTCAGTACTGCATTGTAGGTGGGTGATAAGTAATGTCGTAGGCCACCTCCTCTGTTCAAAGACGGTCGTTCCAGTTTGACACATATGGATTCTTTTACTCCTCTTAAACCATCTGTCTTCTCTGGACAAGATGTTTACATTGTTGTCCTCAAAGTAATGATTTTTCTCCTTCAGATGTAAGTGGACAGCAGAGTCTTGACCTGAGGAGTTGGCCCTCCTGTGTTGTGCCATTTGTTTATGGAGAGGTGGTTTTGTCTCCCCAATGTACAAATCAATAAAATACATGGCAATAAAATCCTAAAATGTAAGAAAAACCTCTCAGTGATATAGCAAGTCATGATGATGATGATCAAGCAAACAGATTATTAATTGTGCATTAAATCTATTTTAGTTATTCATTTTATTTTAGTGAATTGCGGTATCATGTTTAAGATCCAAATTTATTCATGAGTTTTTTTCCCCTGTAGAGAAAGGCAGATGATCTGTGCATGACTTGCATGATAGGTCTGGACCACATATGCTTTTTGTTTTTGTTTCATTTTCTTTTGAGAAAATTCCACATATTGGAAAATTGGTCAGTGCAGTAGTCTCTTATAATTAGATGTGCCCCTTTAAAATGTGTTTGTGAAATGTACAAATGCCACACAATTCTAGCTAATTTCTCTCCTCCAAGGCAAGTGATACAGGTAGTTGTGTAAAAGCAGTTTTTTTCTCGCCACTGTCGCCAAGTGCTTGCTCATGGGGAAATGTTGGATCTCTGTAAATAAATTAATCAAGGAGTATAGTTTAGACCTCAATTTGGAAAGTCTCATAAGATGACTTTTGTTGTGAATTGGTTGAATTGATTGATTGATTGATTGATTGATTGATTGATTGATTGATTGATTGAAGATAGAGCTTGATGAGTGCAGGTTCAGACTTCGCCTACCGTAACACCTCTACACATTGACTATTATTGCATGAAGTAGGGACAATTTTCAATTATCTGTTGCAGATAGTTACAAAATATTTTGGATGCTGACCCACTGACTCTCGAGAAGGGGCTTTCAGACACAAAAGGTGAATTTAAAAGCACTTTGTCTGAAGCATACTAAGACCTTGAACCTCCCACATGTTACTCAGTTGAGAAGCTCATTGCTGGAAAGTGTAAAGTAGTGTTTGATGACATGTCAGGGAGTAAGCACATGGCTGTCCTCTCCATCTACAGGCCAGCAAACTCTGTTTCCAGACAGATTGTGACATGGAATTATTCTGAAAAAGACCAGATGATGTTTAAAGACAACATTTCATGTCCACTGCAAGCCATTTAAAAAATTACTTCTCTCCATTTTTTTGTGCATGACAGGTCACGGTATGGTTAATGACAGTTATGGTTAATGCACTGGCTGAAGAGGCTTAAGATGCTCTTTGGGTTTCCCCCTTTCCTCTAGTGTGTTATAGCTTGTTTCGTGCACATTAAACGTCTGCAAAGTTAAAAGGCCAAAATCCAAGCTTAAAGAGTTACTGGCTCCTACGGAAACGCTGCTCCTAAACTGCCTGAAATGAACTTCTTTGTGATTCAGCTATCTCTTCTGTTACATCTGTGTGCGTCACTATGTAACACAACACCACCTCCAGTTAGGTGATATCATCCAGCTAGGTGACTGTCTCGGCCACTGAAACCACACAAGTGAAGCACATCAATTTCTCTGTCGTTTGCTCTAAGAACCAACATAAATGTCTTCTACTCCTGCTGAGAATGTCAAGAACCAATGGGTTAACTTTATTTTTTGATGGAGATGTGACGGAAATGTCTCCACAATGACATAAAAACTGTAGTATGTGTGTATGCATTTTACTCCGGACTTTGCCAATGAGGGCTAATAGTAGTACAAGGTCAAGAGTTGTTTGATCCAGCTGTCCGTGACCTGACCTCAAACTGAGAAGCTGTAAGTTTAGTCATATTAATGTTGTTTTACTGTTTATTTTGTAGGTTAGCCCATGCTAATGGCAAGCATGCTGCATGGCTAATGTGGGTACTAGTGATCACAGTTATATCAGCGTGCACCGCAGATTTGGTGAGCCAGGGTCTTAGAAATTAGAATTCTCATTAAGTGTGTATGTATGGAGTTGGTTGGGTGAAATAATACATCATTAAAGATAAAATATGTATGATTTGTCATTCAAAGCAACATTATGTAACTTTTTAACCTGAAATAACAGCTTCGAAATCATTTTGTCGGTACTGTGTGTAATGTATAATAGGGCGAATGGTGTCTCAGCCACTCTGCCCCCCTATCACTTGTTTCTGCACTATGTAACTTCAGTGAGAGGGTAGGATCACTGCGTTACATACATGTTTACTTCAACAAACAAGTTTTCAAGACATAACATTGTTATGATATAATGAGTTTTGTATGTAGTTAGCACCTACATTTCATCTGCCAAATCACAAAAAATGCCAATTTCTACATAATGTTGCTTTTAATGTTTAAAAACGAGACCTTTGTTAGGGTTAGGGTTGTATTTTGTTGAGGTTTGAACTTAAATATTCTTATATGTTTCCAACAATGTTCAAACCCAGAGATGTTTAAATTTAAAAGGTAACAAAGCCGTTCATTTGGTCTCCTGTCGCTATAGAATCAGAGAGTAAACATAAGGTGGATGAAACTATAAACATTAGCATGTCCATGCTTCTGCCTGAGTCACATCAGATAGTTTTTCATTGGTGGTTGCTTAACAATGAAGACAACAACTCCCATGATCCCTCGCTGCTTACTTTGTTTTGATTGACAGCCCAAACAATGACATACTGTGCGTTTAATGAGGAAAATATTAAATACATTAGCTGCAGTGTTTCCCCCACAGCAGAAACAACAAGTGCATCTCCCCATTAAGAGCGATGATGAGCGCATTTACACACAAGGCATAGCAGCGTAACATCATTGATTATCTAAATCTTTTGATACATCAACAGGATTGCTCATGATTTACTGCGCTCCATCTTGGTCGTTTGATCCTGTCTCCTCTGCAGAGTTTCCCCTGTCTTTTCATCTTTACTATAGTTTTCCTGCGTAAGGAGTTCCGGTAACGATTTTGCGCAATTTACATGTATGTATTACTTTTTTATTGAAAAATTAGACCTTCCCATCTCTCTCTGTTGCCTATACAAGCCTGTGGATTTGTTGAAGTTGTTTAATGCTGCCAGACTGTGGAGTTCTTTGTGGTGGACTTGGGTTGGATTCAGTCCAATCCAGTCCAAAGGATGTGACTCAATGCAGGCATCACTAGTGGCTTCTCCCACTGGTGCTGTTGGGCCAATGTTGAGGAATATTGAGGGACAGTCAAGAGTAACTGTCTAAACATTACACCTCATTTAACGCCAGCTAATTAACGAGAGAACTTGGTAGGATTTTGTTGTTTTTTCATGTGGCTTTTTGTGTATGTTTATATTGCAGCAATAGCTCAGCTATACGGAGGCCCACTGGTGTATGTGTGTTGCTTGATAAGCATGCCTTCAAGGTAACGACATAGCTAAATGTGAAAAAGAAATTGTCAAAATGCAAGAGTTCATTTGCTTGGCACCATTGTGTAACTTTGATTAGCACCGAGCTGCTAGCTTGCTCAGACCATAAAGCTAAAGTGTTATTCGAGGATGCCAACGTGAGCAATTACTGATCACTGTGTGATTTTCATTTGGTGGCAATAACATTTTAAAGCTGCTGTCAGTGATGTATTTTTATTAAAATAAGTGTTAACTGGCTACTTACTGTAATCGGGTGTTTGGTCAGTAACCCATGTCTCTCCTGCCCCTGCTCAGGCAGTTAAAGAGAGAGGACATTTTTTGGTATCTCTGCCCACTTTATCCAATCCGGACAGAGAACTCCATAAAGAGGCAATTCCAGCGCTACAGGTGACGGCTTATTCTACTTAACGAGCCAAGCAATGAAAAATGCTTGAAGGAAAGAAAGAGGCAAAGAGAGCAGCCTCTAAAAAAGAAAGGGGTCGTGCAAGTGTGGTGATGTAGACAGGGGACTACTAACTGCAAAACAGACAGGAAGTTAACTAAAACAATGACAATGCTTACAGCAGCTTTAAAGAGGTTTATTGAGTTATGTAGCATTTTTGTGCATGTAAAAGCTCTGCAAAGTGAAAAAGCCCAAAGTCCACGCCAAAGGGAGTTACTCTCTCCCACAGAAAACACTGCTCCTGCACTGCCTGAAACACCTGGTTTGGAGTCGAGCCTTTCATAACTTGTTAGGTGTTATATGAATATATATGTATATATGTATATAAATATATATATATATATATATATATATATATATATATATATATATATATATATAAATATATAAATATATATATATATATATATATATATATACATATATATATATATACATATATATATATATATATATACATATATATATATACTATAAAACATATACAATCCAGTCAGTCAGCAGGCATAGAGTTGCTATTGTGATGTAGAGAAATTGCAAAGTTAAACCGTTATATTTGAAATAAAAGATAGTTACGAAATAATGTCTTGCCACTCTAAACGTCCTGCTCCAGTCTTGGTTGCAAAGGTGCTTTGGATTGTTCTGCCTGTGTTTTGGTATCAGAGTCAGGCTCGAACATGTACGGCTGTACTACAGCCAGGGTTACCAGCTGGAGCTGCATTATTTTGAATCACACTACCTTGCTCGGCATGATCCGCCCTACTCTGCCTCTGATTGGCTACATTCTTGCCATTGAGTAATGCACATGTACAACTCTCAAAGACTGAACAAAGACAAGATGTCTCACTCTGTAGCTGAAACAGAGCATTCAAAGACACAGTGTGAAAAGGGTAGCTGCAGCATTGCACCATGTGAGAAAACAGTTTTTTTTTTAAAAATAAAGTATGTAAACCTGTTCTACTAGGACCCCCAAATAAAAGTATGAACCTGAAAATTTGCATAATATGACCTCTTTAACAAAAAATAGCAATAAGCTAGTGAGGCAGAAAAGATTAGCTTTGACATTATGAACAATGCAGGATTCAAATAAACATAAAAATGTGGCTTTACTCATGCTTTAGGAGGAAGGATATGTCGATTGATATTACTGATTGTAAAAAACGATTTTGTTTGTCTACAATAAAATCTTTAACGCTCCTTTAAGGTTAGAGTTTGGTTATTGTTTAAAAATGAGCAATTGTTAACTGCTGTAAAAGGATGCAAACCTGCAAGACAATTCCCTGTGCTTCATAAAGGGAACACGACTACCTGCATTGGCACTAAATGTTGGCATTGGATATAAATTGTGAGCTGCTGAATCATCCAATGAATGATAAATAATAAATGAAACTCCTATTAATACTGGCTGGGCCAACAGAAAAGTCAACAGTGAGAATTACTGCAGAGAGGCTGGACATTCAAGATCAGTAAATAAATTGGAAAAGAAACTCAAATACAAGCCATGTTACACTTAAGGTCATCATATACCATTAGTTCTATTTCAGCGTAATAGAACAAAATAGAGCCAGGATTACTGATTTCAAACCATTACAAAATAACAATTTTATTTTTTTCCACATCCTTGCAAAATATAGTAGTTCACATGCATGTGCAATCACACTCGATAAGAATACATGTTTTAAAAGAATGTATAACACTAGAAAACAGAACATTTAAGCAGAAACAAAATGTTTATCTGGAGAAAAAGTTGCACATATTTATTAATTCTCAAGATTTACAAATGTAAACAAGGTTCCGTGAAAGAAATCTTACACTTGAATATTTGCACAAAACAAAATAAACATTTGTAGATTACAAATTTTCACTGTTGAATCCCTCTAGTACCAAACTGATGTGAGCACAGATCTTAAATTTGACAGACCTGATTAGTGAATTTGTCAGTGTCATCCTGCCAAATGAATCCCTGAAATACTGAAGCTAAAAGTCCTTATATTCTGTTATATCACCTGTTGATTGTGTTACACTCCTTGTGGACACTAAAGCATAGAGCCAGGTGCCAGTTTGGGCAGCTGGCGGGCCTGCGATGCTGCTCACCACAGTCAGGAGAAATTCCGTTCATATCATTCACACTTTTTACACAATCAAATTTTTTTTTTTAAATCAATTTTGTGCCAGTCTCAGATTTTTACAGTACAGTAGTGTGTATGTGATAGAATGTTGGGAGCTACAGTGGAGGACTGTCAGAGTGGAGAGGAGCTTTCAAGATTTTCTGAAAATCTTGGGTGTGTTCCGAATCGCACACTTCTTTTAGTACGTACCTAAGCTGCCCTTACAAAGTACATACTGTTGCCTGCAGTATGCACACAATTGGGACATACCAATTGTTATGACAGTGCGCCTTGAGCTTTGACCTCCTTGCTCCTATACCTGTCACAGCCTTAGCACAAAGAATGTCGTACTTACACTTAAATGTGTTTTCATCCGTCATTGTGGTGTCTTGTTTGTTTTTTCTCTAGTGTTTTAACAAAAAAAATAGTTTCACTATTAAAGGATCCTGAAACAATCTAGTCCTAAAGTGATGCTGTAATCTAAAATTCACCTTTCAAACAGCCATGCCAAAAACTATGGTTAAATTGAAAAATAAGAAAAAACTACTCTAGGTGGACACATTTTTAACTGCCATCCTTTAATTCATAACATAAGCCGCCAAGCCCCCCCAAAGTCTTTTGTTGTTGTGCATTTGCATTGCACCAAGGGACAAGAGCTGCTAGTCTAATGTATTTAGCTTTGGACTCTTTTGCAAAGCTGGATTTGCCAGGTGCCTCTTCAATTTTAAAAATGCCTTCACATAGCCTTTAAGCAGGGGGTCACTTTTTCCCCCCAATGGCAAATGCCAGACACCATTAATTTTAGAAGATGTATGCCTTTTTCCAGTGGCCTTCTGCAAATCAAGACTGAACCAAACTCCAGTGAGCCCTCTCAGGATTAGAGTGGCTGCAGTTAGGTCTGATTTTGCATCCTCGCACATGTGAGACAGATGAAACTAATTTTCCAGTTTAACTGATAGGCAGTATATGATGATATTGGTACAGAGGAAGCAGTAGTTACATTATTTTAGCCCAAAATAATTTGCAAAAAACAACTTTTGGATGTCCTATGGTATCTCTGAGCCTACAATCTTGGGTACAAGGAGGTAAAGTCACTAATGAGTTGTTCTCCCTTCCCAGCTTTTGTAGTACCTCTCAAACACAGCCTTTGTGGGATGAAGCTGAAGTTTGCTGGTGTCTGTTTTTCATCCTCCAACTGACATTCCCAAATCACTAACATTTAATGTGTGTACATGTTTCAGTTTATATGACTTTAAGCTACCTTGTTAAAATGACTAAAGGGCATTCTTATGACCAGGGCAAACCCTGGAAAATGAGACTCCCTCTTCCCAGCACCACCAGCAAATATTTGGGATATATAACATATTTGGTTTTATTTAAAATATGACAAAGAAATGGAATACTGCCAGTCTGGCTGAAAGTGGAGAGCCCACATGAACTGGGAGGAGCCAGCCTTTAAACTGCAAGCTTGGAGGCTGCAACCGCTCAGCTCCTTGGGGCCACCCACACTCAGACAACCAAACACACAGGTAACAGATTAATGCACAAGGGAGATTACAGCACACACTTAGAAATGTTCATACGACCGCTGGGGTTGCAACACCTCCCCCTTAATGGGAGCAATGTAAAAAATGTATTTCAAAACATTCAAAAACAGAATGATGAAATGCAGTTGGAATGTATTGTGTTGCAGATATATCTACTAAAGTTAACATGCTTATCAGCTAGCCCCAGGTCTGAAAACCTCTCCCTGCAGTCCAAAGCTGCTGTGCTAGTGGCGTTGATGCCAACACTCCCTAGTTGTTCACCTAGCTGCATGGCTAACTGAGCTAACAAGCCAACAATAGCTACAGTCATGGCTGTATAAAAACACACACCTTGTGGTCCTCCAACAACACAAAAGTTACTGTAATGGTTAGAAAGCCAGCAACAGAAAGTGACTAGAAATAAAAAGTCACACCCACCACTCAGTGATCCACTGATCTGTGGAGTGACTCCATCCAAAAACACAAAACTGATTAGCTGTAATAAAATACAACAGCTGTAACACACATGATCAAGTGGACTGCAACAACTACATAAGTGTGTCACTAGTCAACCACGACACACAAATGTTGCCAGCTTACACTTTATCCAACACACAAACCCTGGCACAGCATGAAAATGAGGCTCCCTCTTCCCAGCTCCCAAGTGTGGCAAGGGGCACTAAGGGGGGGAAATTCAGGGGGAAGCCAAACAACGCCATCTGGGGACTTTCAACCTCAAGAAATATTTGAACCTCTGATTGTTTTGGGGAAATAGAAAAAGGACACACAGGCTCATTACTGAATGAGTAGAGATGTGAGTTTTAAAGCAAATGAAAAGTTTTATTTTAAACAATGATCAAAATAATCAAGATAAACAGAGGTTGGAACTGCTGAGGGGGAAAAAATGGGTTAATGAGCAAAGGCAAAACTCTTAAATCAGTAAAGTATATGAAATTTTATTGCAAATCTTTTTTAAAAAAGGCTTCAATACATATTACATTACAGTGTACTTGTATCAAAATTCAGCCCAACCATAACTAAAAAAAAAGGAAAACTAAGCTGAGGCCATGTGTGGAGCGGCAGACTACACAGGGGCAGTGTCCAGTGGTGCTACCACTACTCACCTTCAGTGCAGCACAGCAAATGGTGCAGTCAATAGTACATACCCGTGTGTTTTACTCATACAAAAAGTGAAGGGACCTCACCATGGGTGCCTGGCCTCCCAACAATATGGCACTCTGCTTAGGAAAATAACTAAACAAATGGTCAGAAAAAACAAGAAATCAAATAAACAAGGTAGCAAACAACAAAGTAAAGTAAGGTAACCCAGTTGGTTTAAAACACAACTAAAAGGCACAACTGTGGGCAAACAGCAGTGTTATTTTGCAGGTGAACCTGAAAAAGGGGAAACTAAAATTAGCTCGGCTCACTGCATGTTAAAATACATTTTAAACTAAGCCTACTCACCACTCATGCACTAGACAAACAGAAAATGCTCTGGTAAAGGGCAAACAGGGATTCCTCACATGGACAGCCACAGCAGAGGCAAAACAATGGCGCACAGGTGCCTTATAGCTTGGCCCTGATTAAGGAATTTGTTGGGGGAGGAGTTGAGTCAAGGCTGCATTCACCAGCACTACACCTTGCTCTTTACTGGGGGAGTATACCCCACCACACAAGCATGGAGCGAGCTGTGCTGTGTGCCTTCCATTAATGTGTTGCAGTAAATCATGCATGCTTTGCACAGCACAGTGATGTCATTGATACCATATTCTTGCAACTCTGAAAACCAAGGGTCTTCCTTCATACGGACTCGTACCACTGCACGAAATCATATCTCTCTGTCAGACATTGAGTCATATCCATAAAAGTTTACTTTTTAAAATCTGTGGAAAATACCATCCAATCTAAGCACGGCAAGTGTTCTTGCTAATTTTAACGGCAATAAAACTAAATGAATCATGCCATCTCTGTTTTTACACATCACAGTGACTCAACAATAGGCTCCTACGCACATGTTCAGTCAGGGTTTGTTGCGTTGTTTTGTAAAGTAGTCTAGCATGATGTAACAATCAAAACCTGAAGCTCTCTAGGCTATAAACATGTAGCCATTGGTTTCCTGAAAGTAACATTTCAGAAAGCACAACATTTGAAAAATGAAAACATTTCTGAAAACACAGCAACATTAGATTATAAGGTGGAACAACACTTCTTGTTTGTGACTGGGGGGAACCCAAGGTCTGTTCATGTAGGTCTGTTCAGTCTCAGTTGGAATTCTTTCAAGTGTGCTTTCAGGGTTCCACCAGTGTAGGTGTCGTAAGGCGCTCCTCCACTGTCACTCTGAGTGAGGAAATAAATATGTTCACAGTTAGCATAATCCGGTTGAATGTTAAATATTAAAGTGACGAATTGCTAAAACTACTTAATATTATGGCATTTTTTCAAAAAGGTCGGCACCTTAACGTCATCTCTGCATGCGTAACCCCTTACATTATGTGACGTATTGTAACGAGTTGGATACATATAGTATCATCCTGTCATTCACTCTGTGTGTGGGGGGGCTGCATTTCACTCAACCTACACACTCAGAACAAGTAACTAAGAGTTACAGCACAGGACCAGCAGCAGCAACTGTGTTTAGTACCTGAGTCAACTAATTATTAACATATATTAATGTAAAAGTGACAACATTATGACAAAAGTTACAGTGCATAGCAGCAGCTTTGAATGTGCTGTTGTGTTGAATGTTATCTGGTTCTAAATGGTTCTTTTACTGCTAACTAAACGTACTCACTGAAACACTCAAAGTAAAGCTCCTGCAGAGAAAGTGATTTACTTGCACTACATTTTATTTATATTGCCCAAAATCGCAATCACATTGCCTCAGTTGGCTTAACAATCTGTACAGTGAACGACATCCTTGTCCTTAGACCCTCGTTTCGAGTGAGGAAAAACTTGTGTTTTGTTGTATGTTTTTGTGCCTTTATCATCATACACTATACCGAAGTTTGAACCACAGGTGTATTTTGCATCCATAGATATAGTAATTAATAAATGGGTAATTAATCCTTCATGAATGTGACAGAGAGTAGAGAGTGTTTTCTTTAGGTTGACAGTTTTCGTTTGTAGAGAAAATACATTCACAATCACACTATATTATGATCTCATGTTATTAAAACAGGAGAATATAACAGTCAGAATTAGTTCCATGAATTGTATTTAAAGAGAAGGATGTACAAACCTTATTGAATGGTAGGTTTCACTATCACTATTTAAAACACTGTGTGCCAACCACATGCCCTTCTTTTCTGTCAAACTAACATTACATAATCTCGTCATTGAGTGCATTAGTCATACAACAAAACAATAAACAGGTCTGCAAATTTCAAACAAACACTGCAAAAAAAAAAACCCAAAAAACAATACTTACTGAGGGAAAGTCATGAAATTTCAGGCTTAAAGAATGTAATTTAGGGTGTTTTTATTGCTTTCACATATCAAAATGGGTCGACTTTGTCCTTAGATTATTTTCTAACCTTATCAAATCATTTTTTGACTTGTTTTTGCACATACGGATGAACACTGCATTAATTTTCACTGTGAAAATGAATACAGACCACTGGTGGTCTGTATACTGCCTGCTGCAGTCTACAGCTAGCTAGCAGCACCCTAACCTGTTGACATCTTTTTATACAGGTTTAATTAAAAACAGATGCTTTCTTGCTAAACATTCATCACCTGGTAGGCACTGGATTACTTAACATTACCTTGTTCTTGTTTAATTGCCTCCTCAACCTTTATTTTCCTTTTTTTGGTGCCCGACGGGTATATTCTTTAAGACATCTTCGCCACCACGGGCCACGTTACGTATGTATGTCACCGTCATGGTCATTGTTGACAGTTTTGGATCAAATAAACATGATGATCCTCCCTTGTCGCCCTATCAACAACAAGTAGGCGACAGGTCACTGTACATATCTGGGTTGCCAGGTCGAGGCAGATGTCAGTTGTTCAATGTTATCAATTCAGCATACGATGCATCAGTTTGGGGACCTGGTTTCAGAGGCAAAAATACAAATTTGGAGGGGACATTCTCAAGAGCAATTCCTCAGGGGGACCTATTTTTTGGGGGATAGTGAGGATCATTTCCCCCTTGTCCTCTGTTCCTGGGATTTGTCTGATTATGCCTTTTAACATCCATAGAAAGTTCTCTATCCAGTTCTGCAGCATATGCACACACATGTTCGTAGTACTTCTTTCACCAAAATATGGCTTAATACACTGCTTTCATTTGCTTATGCAGCCAGAATGTTTTTTGGCTAATACTTTACAAACTCACTGTGTGCCTTTGTAGTTTTCTTGCTCTGCTAATTATACTTGGTTTCTTCTGCAGCCGCCACCAGCACCACCACTACAGCCAAGACCTCCAGTCATGTGACGCGCTGCAGTGACAGCCAGAGGAACTACTGTGTTAATGGAGGAGAGTGCTTCACCCTTGAAATCATGCCAGGCAGCACAAAGTTTCTTTGCAGGTATGACATGGATAGTAGATTGTAATACTGACTTTTGATACATTTTCAATCTGACTGGATGTGTTATAATGCAGTAAGTTCTGTGATTTATGGTATCCTCTATATGTAAAGTAATGCCAACAGCATGTTACTTTGGTATTGAGTATTTTGGGAGCTATTTTGAAAATGTTTTTAAGAAATCTACCAATTACTTTAACAAAAAGTAGAAATGGAAAAGAATGCAACACATTTTGCTTATGTGAATAACAAGATCAGTCGTGTGAAAGGACAATTGTGGCTTGTTATACTTCTTGACACTTAATGAAATTATATTTGAACTGCAGCAAAGGTAGGAGAAAAACATTCAGAGTTGCAGATAGGACATCATCCCAGGGTCATTACTGTGCATAAACACCCTAGTAGCGGAATGAAAATGTTAATACAGCTGTATACCCAAAATGTGCAGACCATTTTCCCTTGCAAATGAACGCTTCGTAAATTTAATGACACAGCAGATCTTGTTGGCTGTACACAGAACTTCCTTTTACTGATCTTGATCAGGATATTTAAAATGTCAGTAGGGGTCCAAGCACAAACGGTACAACTGTAAAAAGTGGAACTAAGATGATAGTGACCGGGACCTGGGGGTAAATCAATCTCTGACGCCAGCAAGCACAGGGTGGCAGTTTCGACGGTTGGCATAGCGTGAGCATATTGGTTGCCATATTTGCGGTGAGCAGCCGCAAGCCAGTCCGTTAAAATGGAGTCCATCAGATGCCTCCTGTCCCAAAAAACATCAAAGTTGGCCACAAAACCCACACTGAAGGACTGGCAGAATGAGGGGAGCCAGGTATTGAGGCCGAGCAGCCTGCCGAAACGCTCCATTCTTCAACCACAGGTGGGGGCTGGGCCGGACACGAAAATACTTCTATGTGATTGTTTTACCTGTTCACTGTTTAGAAGATATTAAAAATCCTGTTTTAGTACCTCCTTTAGGAATATGTTTGTTCCTATATGGATAATGATCCTATCAGCCTCCGGATGGGATTTTATAATGTCTGGAAATGTCCAGAACCTTTGCTCCAGGAAAGGACAGCATATGAGCTCCCTTCATTCTCACATTGTTCTCAATGGAGTCTCCAATGATGAGGCTTGATGGAGGAGCTGGCTGATGGAGATGAAGGGGGCATGTACTACCTGGTTAAGCCCCTGCGATGCGATGGACCTCATCTCCTTGGATTACGAGGATTTGACAAGCAAGTGCACAGCCGAGTGATGCCGGCGATGAGGATGAGCATCTGCACTGGAGTAGAGCTGACCAGTCTCTTGGGTTTTGCTCCCTGGTGAAGCCAGAAGTCTTTGGCTGGATGTTGGGTTAAAAGATCGGATTCAACAAACTTAAAACAACAATAATCAGTTAAAATCGGGTTTAAAACTACAATTTAAAATGGGATGAAAACACTGAAATGATCTTCAAAGATCTCAGTTAAAAGACAGAGACGGTGCCCTCTCTCTCTTGAATGATATGTACATACAGTATCATAAATATTGTACTGACAAATACCTACATGACTCATTCCAAAGGTTCCTTTTTGTTGTTCATGAGGAGCTCTGACCCTCTATTAACTGCAATTATTTCCACTATGGACAATTCGATCTATAATCATTCAAATGTATATAACATTTCTCTATCATCAAATTTAAATTACGAACAACGCTGTGAAATGTGATGTCATTCACCTCTTGGTTGTGCTACAGCCAAAGTCCATCTTAACTGACAATTCTAGCAAAACTTTATGAGATCAGAATTTTATGACACAATTCACCATAAGCAACAGCAGTAGATGCTGCAATCACATGCTTTTTCTTAACGGAATAAAAATATAGTTGTTGTTTTTTTCTCCCACAATTTTTTGCAGCTATAACATCACTCCAACTTTCAGATGTAAAGCATATGTCTATATCTCTCTATATAAGTGTATGTCTTATGGTGGCTATTTATTGTTTGCTGATATTAATTTTTGCTGTAATATTTTTGGATGGCAGTTTATGGGAGTAGCATATGTTCATAAATATCTTAAATACTATAGATGCATAAATGAACCATACCAGAAGACTGCACTCCCTTTTTTTTAGGGAGGTAACTTCAAGGTTAACTCTGTGTTTTCAGGGCTACGACAGTGGGTCATGTCTTATCGGGGTATATGGTAACTTATGCTGCACACCTAACCTGATCCAGAGCAGGTCATGTGAAATGCATTTCATTGTGCATTTTTATCAGTATCTTACAACAGAGACTGGTTGAAACAATGAAGTCTTGCACTTGTTATAAAATATGAAAATACTGCTTTGTACAATGATTTTATATTTCTTCCTTAATTGCTGTGTTTGACACCCCGGGGCTAAAACTGTCATACATGCCGTAAGAATACTTCTAAGCAACACATTAATTTAATGGAATATCCAAATGTAATTAAAGTCAGATCTACTTGTGCCCTAATGATATAGTAGTGAGTTTAATTTACACATTCACACATTTGGTGATTTTTCATCAGCTGTCCTTTCTGTATTTGGTAACTGTAATGTGTTGCTTTTAGCCTGGATTATGTGTTTAAAGCTGAAATAGTAAACATTTCAAATCCCCCCCTCCTAGTATTTCCCTGTGGTATTGCTGTTGGTACTGTCACAAACATAATGTTAGGAAACTGGCTACAGTCCGAAGCTAAAAACAATATGGCCTAGAAACCCAGATATCAGTGCTATGAAAAGGCAGAGTAGAACACTTTGTTGTATTTAAATTCTAGTTTTGAAACATCACAAGTTCCCACTAGCGGGGGAACAGACTTTGACACCAGCGCACTCTCCATTGGGTGAACCCCCATTCACTGTTGTTTTACTTCAGTTTCTATCACTCTCACTCTTCGCCTTCTTTGCCTCCTCCAAAGAAGGAGTGCAGTGCAGAGTTTCTACTTTTACTCCAGGTATTCCAGTGTTACCAGGGGATAGGGGCCAGGGAAAACATTGCCTCTCAATTATTTGGTTGCACAAGTGCAGATGCGCTTCCTTTGTGCTGTAATTCCTCCTCTATTTCTGCGGGAAAAATCGTGTCCAGTGGGCAGGACAATTAGCATAGCATGCAAAGTATCCTCTCATTTAGAGTAAAATAGATAATGAAGAAGCGTATTCTTTAGGGCGTGGCTACCTTGTTATCGACAAGTCACTCCCGATGCATGTCCTTGGGTTCTCAGTAAGATTGGACATTCTTCCCAGCTCCATCCTGTTGTCAAAATATGGCTACTTCTGGTTTCAAAAAACCCAAATGGCAACAGCTGTAATGCCAAACTCCTGGCTTCGAAATGGTTGGTTACAGTGGGTTAAAGGTTAAAAGTCATAGTAGGTGACAGTAGTTTTGGACATTAAAATAAAGGGTACGAAAGTTAAACTGCAGAGTATATATTTAACATCCCCTCGCAGAGTGTGTGCCCAATGTAATGAGGCTGTGCCCTTACTAAATTGGCCTGGATTTGATTCAAGCCTGTAACCCTTTCTGCATGTCATCCTCTCGCTCTTCCATATTCTGTCACTCTTATTCTGTCCAATCAAATAAAGCCAATAAATGAAATGATAACAAACACCATATGCCATATATAAAGGTCACCCGCCTGAACCTTCTTTTGGGCAAGTTTGGAGGGAATTGGAGGAATGTGGTTTGGAGGAATAGCAGGACACACAAATATACACATGAAACTGCTCTCTAATATAGGAGTAGAATTTTGGACAGCACCACATAATTTAAGTCCAATAGGTGGTGCAACAGGGTAAAGCCCTGTCCCAGACCTGAAATTCACTTTTATCATAGTCAACATCACACATTGATAATCACAAGAATTTTCAACACATTGTAATTGGACATTTTCAGTGAAAAGGAATTTCACACTCCACTTCAGGGTACAAATAAGTCTGGGAGTTTGGCAATAGCAATAGGGTTGTATCTTGGACCATGCCACATTTTGTGACTTCACACTGGATGTCTTTGTGTTGGTCCATGTGTACTCATACAGTCAGTGCTGTTTATCTCTCTTCCTTTCTACCCATCAACCAGGTGTTTGGCGGGATTCACTGGGCACCGATGTGAACAAGCTGTGCTTAAGAAAGTCTCAGACCCAAAACGTATGTGAACACAACTGTATTCAACCCCACATGTCATTGCTGGTGTTTCACCCCTGTCATATCTTCTCCAAGAACTGGCAGGGAAATCCATGTTTCCCCTCTATTTAGTTATTTCAAAAATGGGTTTAAAGGCTTAACCACACCGTTTTCTGCAAAATAGTGAACTGAAATTTGCATGTACGTCACATCTCATCGCACCTCATCCATGTTGTTTAGAGCAGTGAATTCTCAGGTTGAAGCGGTGTTTCTTGTGTGGAGGTAAGACTCAACCACTGCTCTTTCCATCCAGCCTCACCCACATTTCCCCAGAAGCCACAACATAGGATAACACTCTCATTCCCTTTGTCCAGTGCTAGACTGACCACTGTACGATTGGTGAAGCAGCAAGGATTTTAAACTTTCAAGTCCTAACTCAGTTGTTTAAATTGTCTTACATACATGAAACCCAAGGGGTCACTGGTTGGGCTGCTGCCACATCAGGACTAACAGATTGCTGGGACCCTCAATCTCTTTTGATTGCCATGTATCTGGGCCAGTGTTGCTATTTGGGTAACATCATGACACCCATTATATAGGATTATTTTACAGGCAAAGGCTTGTTCTGAGCGGCCGTGTATGTACATGCAATTTTCAGTCTGCTGCAAAGACAGTATTCAAACCTAAAGAGCTTAATGGAGGGCCTGTGCAAAATAAGCTGTTTCTCATATAATCTCCCTAAATTGAAGATAATTATTCAATGTACTTTTTATGAAGGTCTGAGACAATTAATAGAACTCAGACTGACAATAGGGAGACATATTGACTAGCTGGCCCTTTCTGCCAACACCAGTGATGACTGTTGTGGGTTTTGCACTGCTCTTGCATAAACTAACTCCCTCTCTCTTCTTGTCTGTTTCCTTTGTTTCTTACTCAGGTGTCCAAATGAATTTACTGGTGATCGCTGCCAAAACTATGTAATGGCCAGCTTTTACAGTATGTCTAGTTCTTCTTCTATCTTTCTTGGATTGAAGCATGCTTGACTGATATTTCTTGTCCTATGTCCCTGTTACATTATTTTTCTCCATAGATCTGTAATATGTGCAGCCAATCACTTGTCACATGTTAAAGTTTTTATTATTTTGTATGTTTAAGCTTCATGTGATATTGCAGACATTCCATTTCATTTCAAATGACCAGAAATTCACAAATTTGCACATTTACATTTTTAAACTAGAAGATTAGTTAATGTCTTTACTGTGTGTATGCTTAAACACCTGCATTCCAAGAACAGATACACATGTGATGAATAGAACAAGGACAAAATGTGTCATTGATATGAACCACGTCAGGCCCAGCCAATATGATTCACTTGATGAATTGCAGTGCCAGCTGCTTATTACCTGCAGTTCTTGATATAGTCTCCCACCTATGCCTTTTATCAGCAAGAAATATGAAAGCAGTCGCAGTTTAGAAATGCAGGTGTAGACATGCCAAGTTGTGCAATTCTAAGGAATGTTTCCTTCAAGGAGGATATGGGGTCTGTTGTCAATAATGTAGCTCAGCTCCAAGTCACAGAAAACAAACCATCAGCCTACCTCTAACCTTAACCACTGATCCACAAATCAGTATTTTCCCAAGAGGAGACAATGTTTCTGTCGTATATTGGACAAGTTGTCCCAAATTACCTCTTTAGTCTAAAATATGTCCACAAAAGAAGCCTCTGTGAAACACTCACACACACATACACACACCACACACAAATTACTGATAACGCAATCATTCGAAGACGGCATGATTAGTAGGCCTATTGTTGACTGATCACCAGGAACAGTTTGATATTATTTGGCGGACTAGGCAATTATTTTTGTGGATGAACAATTAGTGGGTTTGCTTAATAATTCTTATTCATGCCAGATTTACCCAATAATGAGTTGATTTTTTCCCTACAGACCAAAAATCCTGGAAAAGATTGTTGCAAAGCAAATTTTAGCATTAATAAAATACTGTTGTATAATGGGACAATTGCTTGGCCTCTGGTATTGCTGCTTTCAACTTTCCTGAGAACTGCTCTTCTTCTACTTCTCTTCCAAATTATTCAAATGACTAATTTATCAGTTG
Organism: Pagrus major; assembly: GCF_040436345.1. Lineage (NCBI taxonomy): Eukaryota > Metazoa > Chordata > Actinopteri > Spariformes > Sparidae > Pagrus > Pagrus major. Next base: position 2,726,548 of record NC_133226.1, read on the forward strand.
TTCTAAAGATTCTTTTATCACTCTTTTTATATAACCATTAATTTACCCAAAATAAATATCAAAAACTCATCAATTTTTACCATCTTGGTTTAGGTCATAACCTACAGTCAGGACTTTTTGTGGGCATTGCTGAATCTAGGTCTTCCATCTCTAGGCTACATGTTGGTGTCCTTCAGGGTTCAGTGCTTGGTCCTGTTCTGTTCACCATTTACATTGCTGCCTTTAGGACATCTCATAAGATCACACAACATCAGCTTCCACTATTTATGCAGATGATACCCAGGTTTACCTCACCTGTGATCCCAATAACTTCTATGAATGTTTTTCACTTATCAACTGTCTGGGGGACATTAATAAATGGATGGCTTAACATTTCCTTCAGCACATTAGATAAAATGCTGAGAAATTTCTGTTTGGCATTGACTCCTCTAAAAATGAAATTACAAACTTACTAGGTCCATACTCCCATCTCATTAATCCACAGTGTAGAAACCTTTTATTTATTTGGTGGCAACCTCCCTCTGGATAGCCATATCAAATTAGTCATACAATAATGCTTTTACATCTTAGGAAATTTGCTAAAATTAAGCCATTTCTGTCTACCAAAAACCTTGAGACAGTCATCCACTTTTTTTTTTTTTTTTTTAAATCTATCAGGGCTTGATTACTGTAACTCATTTTTCTCCGTCTACATTAAAAAGTCTCTCTCCTCTCCACAATTTATCCTGAATGCAGCTGCCAGGATTTTAACAGGTACCTGAAAACAAGAGCACAATCTATCCCTTCATCTTTATATTGGCTGTCGTTTAATTTTAGAGTTGATTTTAAAAAATGTTAACTTTTAAGGCACTGAATAATTTGGCCTTTAGCTTTATTTCTTACCTCTTAACTCTCCATGTACTATCACACCCAAAGGTGCTGAAATTGCTGTTTGTGTCTATGTACAACTACTCCATGTGCCTTAAATTGCCCCCCAGGGACAAATACATTTTTTTGAATTGAATTGAATTGAATTGAATTGAATTGAATTGAATTGAAATGTTGCTCTCCTGGTGGTTCCTTGTTTGAGACTGAAAAACAAACGAGACAGAGCATTAGCCATCAAGGCCCCCAGACTCCAGAATAATCTTCTAGAGGAGATTCTATCTCGTCATTTGAGTCTCTTCTTATTATGTAGTCTGGCCGACCTGTGCTCCTCTACCTTACCTTCCCATACCATTGTTTTACTGTTGTTTTATTACTGTGTTTTATATCTTTCTGCTTATTCTATGTTTTGTGTTATTGATGGAGCTATTTATATTGCTGTCCATATTGTTCATGTTTAACACTTTCTTGAATGCTGTTGTAATTTTTAGCCCTGTAAAGCAAAACATTGTATTGGAAAAGTTCAATTACAGAAAAACTGGACATCATTATTATTATTGTTATTATTATTGTTATTATTATTATTATTATTATTATTATTATTATTATTATTATTATTATTATTATTATTGTTGAGTAGATTTGAATAACCATCAGCACAACACAGATATCACATTCTAGGCTATACATATTTTGCAATCAATAATAACACAAATACATCAAAATTATTTATGATAAAGCATTGTGATGTATCTGCTTTGTTTTCACGTCAAATGTCACAAGTGGCTTTATAATTCAGGCAAACAGTCCAATGCTCCTGATTTATCTATGAAAGCCAAAGAGGCTTCTTATGTAGTGTGTTCACATCCATTATCTCTCATCAAAATGCATAAAAATGTTCTCATGTTTAATATGAACGTGCCAAGGAAAGGAAAGGAAAAATTTGCCTCTGGGCTAAATCTGGCACATTTATATTACATTGATTTTAATGAATGTAAATACTTTGTTTCCCTTTCATTGAGACAATTTAATTAAAATGGAATGTAATATTTTCTTAAACAACTCCAGCACTAGGACAGTTGACTGGTCAAAATGTACTGCATGGACCTGCTGGGTTCTTTCAGGTTCTCCATTATGGCTGACTAGACTAATTGACCAAAACATTCACCAAATTCTCTCTGCTGGTTGCTTGATGACTCTTTTTATATTATTTAAATGAACAGTTTATTATTTAATTACAATTTATTATTTAAATCGCATGCAGCTGTGGGGAAAAATAAGCCACACTTCTGCGTTTACAGATGATTTACGTTGGTATGTTAAACCTCTGTTCATTAAAGCGAGGGCAGTATTAAGCAAACTGTACAAACAAAGCAAAACTAGTTAAGTTCAGTTACTCCATCGAGAGTCTAAGTCTAAAACATCATGTTTTTTTTGTTTTTTTTCTGAGCGCCAGTGTCTTTTTCCAACTGTTCCAAATAAGTAGAGATTGTAGGTCTAGGTCTCGGTCTGCAACCTAGAGAAAAAACGCTGCACCCAGCCTCTTTTTCAGAGAGCTCAGGCAATTAACCATATATTAGATGGGCCAGGATCCGTCACCCTTGTAACCAAGAAAATTTAGAAGAAGCTTGTTCTGGCCATGTCTATCTACTCTGAGCTTTATCATAACAGAGATGGAAAAGCCAATTTGTGGGAGCAGTTTTTGTGCTTTTATCACCCTAAGCATTGTAAGCTTGTTATAAGCTGTGTAGTCAACCATCTGTTACCATAGTGTTAGTTGATATCGATCAAAACCAACATGCAGCCTTTTTTTTATCACTGCACAAGCACTTCAACCGAGCGCTCCCAAGCACTCTGCCAGCACTTTTCTGATAGAAAGAAACGTCATGTGGACAGGCCCTAGGAGAATTGTAGGTCGACTAAGGTATTAAGTTAAAATTCAGTTTAAGTCAATATATTGAATGTTTGATTTCAAAAACACCATTTAGTATGCAATGTCCAAAAAAGCTTTGTTATGCACAATGTGCGAGCATCAGTATCAAAGAACAATGTTGTTTAATATCATCTGACTAAAAGCAAGTTGGAACAGTTGGCAAACACGACTTCCAAGAGGCCCTGAGAGAATCCAAATAAAGATTGAAACTTGATTGCAAAAATCTAAATTCATATTACAGCTTCTAATGTCCTAAAATTTGTAAATATATATATATATATAAAAAAATTTTAAAAAATCAGACAAACAAAAAAACATGTCAATGGATGTGAGCTCATCTTTAACATGATGAGAGTAGGCTATAAATGTTTTCAGGGCAGGAAAATGTACATTCTTTCTGAGTAAAGTGACCCACTTCAGTTGAAAGAAGAATTGTGACATTTTTTAAACCTTAGCCCTTTACATTTGGTATGTATTTGTGTCATACTTACCAAAAGTTTTGGAATCGGACCTCAGCTGGCAGCTGCAATGGCTGCAGAGTAATCGTTAAGGGCACCCATTGAAGACACCTTCACTAAGGCCCTGTGCACATGTATACATGTCATACCCATGTGAACAGCATTTCAGATAGCTGATAACTGAGCTTTCAGAAAACTCCCTCAAGGGTGAAGATTTTGTAGAAACACTGTTTTCAGTGTTTACATCTGGACAGACGGAAACAGATTTATTGGAAACGATGAGGCAGACACAGGTTTTTCAGTGTATGTATTATCACTGGCAAATGTGAACTCAGAGTATGTGTAACAATATTGAAGTATTTGAGGTTGTACATTGTAAGAATGGATGTTATATTGTTTTTTATACTTAGGAAGACACAGACATTGATAACACCATGCTGGAAAACAGACAAAAATAGCTGCTCACAATATTTTGCTGACAAAGTAGTATAAATGCAGATTCTGTGAAGAGCAGTCCCATCTCCCTGCTTCGTTCATAGTATTTTCTGTAGCTAAGCAACTGAAAGAATATACAACTGCTTTCTGTTAAAGATCCTATTTGTAAGAAAAGTAGATTTTTGAGTCTCATTCCCAATTCGTCAAAAACTGACGCTTTGGGATGGCAGCTGGCCCGACCTACAATCACAATGCGTCAGTATTTGATGAGTTGGGAATGAGACACAGAATCAACTTTCCTTACAAATAGCACTTTTAACAATGGCACACGCATGCCCATTGTACGTGAATGGCCACGAGATATGCATTTTTAGGTGTGCTAGTATGGACCATTTATTTCTGAAATGGTGCTAAAATGCTCGTCAGGACGGAGATTTTTTCTCTTTCTTTTAAAAAATACCCCTGTTTCCAGAAATATCTGAGTACATGTGGACTAGGCCTGAAAGTGCTTGATTTTGCCACTGACCGGCTGAAGTTGTTATTCAAGTCTGACATGGAAACGATTCCTACAGAGACCAAGGCCTTTTCGCTAAATAATAAGATCTGTTTTGGAACCAGAAACACAAGTCTTGCTTTGGGAGAAGACCTGCCCTGAAATCTTGCGAGATGTAACAAAAGTCTCTGTAGAAATAATTTTCATAATGATGTCAGACACTATAAATAATTAATATAGGGCCCCAGTTTAAAAATACTTGTTGTTAGGGAAAAGAGAAGCAAGAACCACAGTGGAGAGCTGGATTCTGTGTATCGCATGAGGCCAAGTATATATAAGAGTTAGACATATATCTGATGTCAATATATTGGCTAGTAATCCCTTTTCAGCATGAAGACACAACTTAAACAAACATTTCCCCATGTTCCTCTTAAAGTTGTTTGTTTAAAGAGTTGTTACCAATACATGAAAAGGATACACTGTTTCTAAATGACCTCAGACATACAGCAGGGTCAGAGAGTAAAAATGTACTAGTCACAATACTTCTATTTTGCATTTGTTTTGAATTTAATACTTTTGTTTTTATTACAAAAGATAATATAAGCTTAACAATATGAGTGAAAAGTTAAAATCTTAGAAAAATATTAGAATAGCTTTGTAATTGGTATTTCCCCCATTGACTTTAATAATAGCATACAACCTGGCCTGGAGGGAAGTCCACACCATATACATCAAGCTTAGTTCCCTGAGTGTTAGAAAAGCATCTTCATCACAGATACAGAATTTGCGAAATAAAGAACACAAGACTCCAATTAGCAAAAGTCCTATCAAAAGAAGACTGTCTTGTAGTGGTCTCAGAGGACGAGCAGCAGTTTCTAAACGACTTCTCAGGATGGAAACATGGCCAAACATTTTAGGTGGACTAAAAAAATATCAGAATTTCACAGTGGATGACTGAAAAAAAGTGATGAATCCAAGTCCGAGATTTATGGCAGTAACAGAAGTGTGAATGTAAGGAGACGAACAGGAGAGAGAATGATACCACAGTGTTTCAAACCCACAGTGTTGGTGGGGAATATTCAAGTCTGGGGCTGTTTTGCCTCCTCTAGAGTTGGACACCTGCATAGAATTGACTTGACCCTGACTAAGGAAAAGCACCACTTCTTTCTTCAGAGACATGCTCCACCCTCTGGTTTGCACCTTTGAAGAGAAGGATTTATACTGCAGCAGGATAATGAGCTCAAACACACCTCAAAGCTTTTAGAAGATCTCCTTCAAGACTGTCAGAGATATTCTCCCATGTCAAGTCAAGTGCATACTATCATTAAAGTCAAAAGAGAATACCAAATACTAAGATATTCTAAAATTCATGAGCAAAGATTCAACTTTTCAGTCGTTTTGTTAGGCTTATATTATCATTTATATATATATATATATATAAAAAGTAATAAATCCTAAAATAAAATAGAAGTCTCAGACTTTCCAACCCTGCTGTATCTTTGACATTTATATACTGATTGTCACTTATTGGCTCACATAAGTATACACCGGCACAAATGTAACTGCAATATTGGTTGGGCTCTCAGTTGGAGTTTATTAACAGAACACATTATCTTATAATAAAAGGGACACTCTGTTGTATAATGTATGAACTCTCAAGTCTAAGAAAATAACCCTGAAGACATCATACTGTAGTGATGTCATCAGTGGTCAATGGTCTCTTGATCTGATGACATCACCATGGTGATAACGTTAAGACACTATCGAGATACATTATGATAGATAGATAGATAGATAGATAGATAGATAGATAGATAGATAGATAGATAGATAGATAGATAGATAGATAGATAGATAGATAGATAGATAGAAGTAATGACCACTAATACAAGGATGCATTTGGGCTGTTTTCTGAAAATGTAAAAGCCTTCTCACAGAGCCTTTTCTTTTTGTTTGGGCTTATGGTTAGAATGTTATTTATGTATTAGCATGTGTCTGTCTGTGTGTGTTGAAGACCTGAAGTTTTAAGAATGGACTGTCCTCTTTTTCAGAAGCTGAGGAGCTGTATCAGAAACGTATTTTAACAATAACAGGAATCTGCATTGCACTCCTAGTCGTTGGAATCATGTGTGTGGTTGCCTACTGCAAAACAAAGTAATTCATGTCACATTTTTATGTTTAAGTTAACCTAAAGGTACACTCCCTGATTTTATTATAGTGCCCAATAGTGCCCCCCAATTCAGTGCATAGTACTTTTCAAAAGCTTTTCATTTTCATATTTTTTTAATGATAACAAAACATAGCATCTTTGATAGCAGTTAATTTTCAAAAATAACTCGATCAGAATAACATTTTATAAGGAACAAACTTACAGATAATGTATTCAAAAGGACATAGAGAGAAAAAATTAACAGAGACATTGACTTTGAGGTGCTGTGTCAACACCACCCCACGCCGATTTTTTTTTCTCCTGCAGTCACCACAGAGAGCACTAACAAACAGTTGCTATTGTGCCTAAATTATATAAACAATGCAATTTTACAAAATTGGACAAGTGGTCACAAACGCGCTCCAAGGCCTCCCGTCCGTGGCTCTTCAATGTGATAGATTTTTCTGTGGTTAAAAAATCACAGGGAAATACTTGTCAATGTGACCTCTGCGTCACAGTTTCAAGTGACAGAATAAAAAAAGACAACAGCAAAGCATGTGAATAAATATTTAGATCAAAGAGGAAATCAGGGCAAGTAAGCATCAGTAGTGTCTGTTCTATAACCTGGGAGCCAGGATAACAAACGCTCAGTCACCACAAATCTTGAACTTTAAGCAAGAAACAACCAGAAGACTTTGTTCTGATAACCTGAGAAGCCTAACAGGAAGCCAGTGTAGTGAATATAGCACCAGATTAATATGATTGTTGAGTCTTACTATAATATAAAGCATTAATTAGTAATTGCAGGATTTAGAAATAATTGTAGTTGTCCTGAGCTTCTTGGCTTAAACATGAATACAAGTCGTTACAATGGTCAAGATGAGAGTAACTGTTGGAAAGAGGAAGTTTAGTTTGGCAATGTTTTATCGGCTATAATCTGAAAACAGAGAAGACAACAACTGAATGTGTTTGTCTTAGTTTAAATAGAAATCAGAAATGACACAGAGGTTTTTTGGAAAACAACTTTGAGTTAATAGCCAGGTGGCCTGATGTTATTTTTCAAATGTTTTGTTTGGACAAAAACCTGAACTTCAGTTTTGTTGTAATTAAGCTGCAAAAGACTGTGAGACATCCAGGCATGTAGTCCTCCAGACAATTATGTAAAGTGACGACATTAGAAAGATTCCCGGATTTCACAAACATAAAGCTGGACATCATCTGCATACAGAAATTTGAGGATTTTTTTGGTGCTATTGGATACTATAACAATATTGAGGAGTGTATATTGTACAGACCTCAGTACATAAAACATATGAATTATCATTATTATCATTACAACATTTGATGAAATTGGGGTTAATGTTGGTACATTTGGTACCTACCCCTCAGATATGTTGTCCACGTGGCTACTTCATAATCTAGTTTGTTTTTGTACAAACAGGAAGCAGAGGAAGAAGCTCCATGACCGACTGAGGCAGAGCAAGAGGAATAAGAGGAACAACAATACCAAAACTGGTATTGGCCCAAACCTGGCAAACTCAGCCAGACAGCATCAGATTTCTAACTTGCCTCTTCAAGATTTTCAACCTATAAATGTATGCTGTTACTTGTTGGTATCAAATAAAAGGCATCAAAACCTTTTTAATTTGTACACTGACATCAATTGTTTATGTGATTTCTACTTTTATAGCAATGTAATGAGACGACTATGCAGCATGCAACTGAGAAGGAGACAGAAATAACCTTCTCCACAAGCAAATATGCCTTATCTGCGCATGAACCCACCACATTCACCCAAATCTCCAGCCAAAGGTAAGAAAGAAAATTAAATATAATTTGTTAGTTTGGTAAATTCGATTTTGTTTTAATCAGCTCATCGCTCAGAGGTAACATGGATAGATCAGATGGCAGACGTCAGGGCTTAATTTGTAAATTAGGAGGTCCTGCAAAAAAAGAGAGGGTGATGTTCCAGTAGGTCAGGGGGAGAGAAAAAGTTGTGGAACACATAGAAAATGCACATTGCCTTGAGCACATTGGACACTGCCTGTGTGCCAGCTGTTAAAACTAAACAAAACTAAAACTGTCATAGTTAGCAAAGCATTATTTATTTTGATTGATTAATCAGAGCTTTCACAATGCACTGACTAAGGCTATGTTCAAACTGCCAGGCCAAATCTGTTTTTTGTCATATCCAGATTGTATCCAGGTTGATTTAAGGAAGTTTGGACAGCAAAAAACCATATGAAATGCAATTTTTGCAAATCGGATCCAAACCACATTCATAGGTGGAAATGTGATTCAAAAATCAGGTTTCAACAGATGCATTTCTGTCTGTACATCCTGGCTGCTCATAGAATTTCGACATCATGGCAATGTCAAATCCAGAGTCATGAAAGTGTATCAGAGCAGCTGAGCAGAATCCATGCAGAATCCATAACGGACCAGCACAAGTAGAAATGAAAATAATTGTAAAATCTAATAAAACAAGAAAAAGTCAGACAAATAAAATAAATTGTTCTATTTATAAACTTTAAATAAATACAAATTGATGTAAAATTCATCCTCAGACTCTAGTACAAATCTGTATACATACCGTTTGACCTTCCGCTTCAGTTGAAAGACAGTCATGGCATTAATCAGCTGCTTATTATGCACTTCTGAAGGAACTGCATAATTCATAATATATAACATCATATTTTCATGACATAAGTGTTGCTGCAGTCTGGTAGCTGCTTAACACAGTTGTCAATGGAACCGAGTTAGCTCGTGTTAGCATCACCTAAGCTCACAATATTTTTGAATCGTTTGCAAGCCTGTAGGGCCAAAGTTTGTTTTCTTCTCTTGAGAAGGTGACGGCATTACCCGCCCTACTCTGCCTCTGATTGCTTGGTAGTCATTAGGGTAAATATATACATAAGCCAATCAGAGAATTGGGCCCCAAGTATTGCAAGCAGCAAGCAAGGAAATATATGAGGGGAAGGAAATAAAAAGGGGCAATTTATGATTATCACTGAAGATGATCAATTGCGTGACTGTTACGGTCAATGCATGAGACTTGGCATCTCTAAAGATAACCACAACACTAGCCTACTGTAACTCAGCCCCCAAACTTCTGAAGGAACTCCGTAATTCATAATATATAACGTCATATTTCCATGGCATAAGTGTTGCTGCAGTCTGGTAGCTGCAGTCTGGTAGCTGCTTCACACAGAAGTCAATGGAGGTGAGTTAGCTTGTGTTAGTGTGACCTAAGCTCACAATATTTTTGAATCGCCTTTTTTGTAGTATGTGACAATTCAAGTAGCTTGCAGCATGCCATTTGTTCAGTATTACAAATGCTACATGTTAGACGTGGATGTGAAGGCTGTGCTACTTCTTGCTCCTTTCCTGAAATGGTCCACAATGTCTTTATTTCCTGTTCAGATCCAGGGGATGCACAATGTGCAAATTCCCTTTTATAAATCCCAAATCAACATGGATCAGCCCCTTATCCCGCCCTCTCCACAAATGGAGTGCAAAGTGCCTTATGAATGTTATTGCATAGAAATGAGCCGCTGACCAGAGATTCTTTACAATGAATCATGGCCACAACTGACAGGAAAACAAAGAGAAAAAAAACACTTAACATTTATTAAACCAGGTGTGTATGTATATACTGTAGTCATGCTTCAGTCTGCAGCATGTTCATATGTGTTACCACTGTATTTTTTATGTTGTTGTTGTAGTAACAATTACTATTTGTTTTACATTTCTTTTATCACAACATTATAGAGTCACTAATAGTGAATTGTTAACCATGGCTGTTAAGACAGCTGTAACATTTATAACTAGCCTAACACATTTAACTAATTCATTTTGACTGAATGCAATGAATAAAAGTTGACTAACATGTAATGACTTTTCTTTGACTAAAACTGGACTAAAATGTTTTGAGTTGTTGTCGACTAAAACTAGACTATAACTATGAAGGATAAAAATGACTAAAGTGTGACTCAAACTAATAAGCTTTTTAGTTAAGACTGAGACTATGACTAAATCTAAAATAGCTGCCAAAATTATCATCTGTTACTCAGTGTGGCTAAGGTAAAAAGGACTCAGTATGTTAATGCTTAATATCGGGAAAGGTCGGCCAGACTTTTCTGAAATCCTTCATGCATTTCAACAGCGTGAAGTGCTTTACAACTGACCACAAGCCTCAACACAGTCTGGCCCTCTTTGCTGCACTCAAGGCATGAAGAACGGTGACGGTCAAACAGCGCTGATGAAATATCTAGCTGCCTTTTATGTGAGATTTGGCTTTGCCTATATCTTTTACATTTGAAAGGTGCTTATGGGATAAATTGGGCTCACTAAAAGCGCAAGTACACATAACCTGAAATTATGATATATGTTTGATATTAAGTGGAATTAAATGTGTGAGAGGCTTCACTTTACCATATGGCTTCAATTCACCATTTCACACTACCTGTGTCGCCAATTCCCCAGCCTCCAAAATATTCGTAAGCATGGGTCAGAGTTTGCTAACAGTTGTGCAAAGTTTCCATTCAAGTTTGTTTTTATAAATCACAAATTTGGTGTGGGAAGTGGCATACGTCTCTTTCAGGCCCCATTTTGTGCATATATATTATAAATGAGAACCCCTGAACAGGCAACGCAGAGCTGGAGTCAGTAGTGGCAAGATTTTGGTTAGGACATTATTCACAGGGAGCAAACAACAGGGAAGAAGCAAGAGCTAAAACAAGACCGAGACAGGGCATAGCTAACTGGCAAATGCATCAGCGCACTGGCAGGGTGGAGATGGCAGGGCTGAGGAAAGACCTCTTGATTACAGTTACAAGGCGCAGATGGTGGCTCCTCTGGCACACCTGCAGACCACCATCCACACACTCACAGAGAGAGAGGGTGGGGAGTTGCTCTGAGAGAGACAACACATTACTAAGGGACTGCGGATGACGTTCAGGGGCTGATGTAACAGTCTCAGGTCTGCTTCTCTTAATCCAATTCCTGCACTTAGTTTTACAAAAAATGGCATTTTAAAACAAAAATGGAGCAGAGTTTTTGGGAGCTACTGGATGCGGCATCTGCATCCGCCGCTGTCACCACGAAATCTATACAATTATTATGATTGTCAAAAAAATCTAATGAGAAGGTCTTTTCCCACATAGGCACCAATAGATATCTCACCTAGATTTCCACAAATGGCCCTGTGTCAGGACAATGGTTATATATGCAAAACATATCTATGTGCAATATCTACAATACAACAGTAATCAATTATATTATATCCGTACATTCAATACATACATATTTTTCTCCAAAAATATTAGCTCAGACACTTATTTGCCTCACTTGCAGTCTGACGGGCGTGAAGGAATTTCCCACCAAATTTGAGCTGGATAAGTCAAACTGCTTGGAGGAGGACGTAAAAGTAGACAAACATGTCATGTCCAGTTGCCACTTGGGGGCGCTATGACTGTAAGTGAATAATGGCATCTAAATGTGTTCAAGGTGGGACTCTTACCAAACGTGTGAAGTTTGGGAGAGATTTGACCATGTACAACCGAGTTACAGCAACTTCCTGTTTCTTGGTGAATCACCTATATTCGCTGTGCCGCCATAGGCACACCATTCAATGAAAACTCAAGCTCCAAGAGGCTTTTTTGTATTTCATGGTATGATATATATATGCCTACCAATTTTCATGTGTGTAGGTCAAACGGCCCCCAGGTGTTGCTGTTTAAGGGACATGGTCAAGTCATTTAGCCACACCCCTACACAACACACATATCAGGCGTACATTTTCAACACAACTGATGCTTGTGCCAAGTTTGCTGAGTTTCCAAGCAGGTTTAGCCCCTCAAAATTGCGATTATATTGACAAAAGTAGGAAAATGATTGGGCCTTTGCAACCCTGTGCCCGTTGGGGTGTATGAGGGTGGGAGGTGTGAAGTTTGGTGCAGATTTGATCACAACTGAGTTAAAGCAACTTCCTGTTTAATGGCGAATCATTGGTAATTTCCACCCTGCCGCAGCCACGCCCTTCAAAAAACATTCATGCTTTTGATAACTTTTCGTCTAAAAGGTGTTTCATGTGAAAGTCCATCAGGTAAAAGCTGTAAGAGAAGTTTGTTAAAGTAAATCATATGTACTTTAACAAACTGCTATCACAAAAATAGAGTAAACTAAATCCAGAATGGTTGACTTCCTGTTGGGTTGAGGTAGTGGCACCAAGAGTTTTTTATGTAGATGTAGGTATGATAGATATGTGTTTCGTGCATGTATGTCAAACTAGCCGCAGGGACTGCTGTCAGAAGTATAGAAAAAAATGTTATTCCCTGAAACGCTCCCAGTGGCATATGAGGCCATGTGGGCAACAGACATGTCTCCAGTGGAGTCAAGGGTTTATATGTTCATTTGGGGAAGATCACCCAGCCACAACATTAACATTACTGAAGACCTAAACATAGGTGGGGGGGGGGGTTGGGAGGGAGTCATGCTATGCGGGGTCGAGGTGAAGTCTGATGAAGTGAGTCTTGAGTCTTTTGCGGAAGATGGCGAGTGACTCTGCTGTCCTGACATTGGTCGGGAGTTCGTTCCACCACTGAGGCCCCAGAACAGAGAAGAGTTGCGACTTCGCTGAGCGGCCTTTGTTTGCTCTCAGCGATGGCGGTACCAGCCGACCAGCTGATGTAGTGGAGCGCAGTGCTCACGCTGGGGCGTGTGGTCTGACCAATGTTTGGAGGTAGGAGGGTGCAGTTCCATTGACGGCCTTGAAGGCCAGCACCATGGTCTTGAATCTGATGCGGGCTGCAACAGGAAGCCAGTGGAGGTCACAGAGGAGGGGGGTCACATGGGAGAATTTGGGTAGATTGAAAACAAGGCGCGCTGCAGTGTTCTGGATACGTTGCAAGGGTTTAGTCGCAGAGGCTGGGAGTCCAACTTGTACCACAAACTGAACTCTGGGTCACTGCCGTGCATCCTGGGCACCAAAGCCATCCTGAACTGTAGAATTTAATAGGATTCCTAAGCTGTCTCACCCATCGATTAGGAGAAGTGAAAATGGATTGGGATCAAACACTTTTATTAGGTCCATTTCTTACATTTTGGGAGGCTCAATCCTGATTGGCTGAACAAATACTTGCAAATTCCAGTAATTCCAGTTGCTGATCATATAATTAAACGCTGCATCAGTAAGTAAGAAATTCATGCAGACTGAGAGCAAATGGGAGTGAATTACTGTGAAAGGCTCAGACACAAATTTGACTCACAAATTTATTTATGTCATGGTCTAGAGGCCTGTCTGAAACCTGTCTCCATGTAAACCACCGCCCTCCCTGTCTCTGCAGCTGGAGTAATGACTGGAGCAACAGTGTTCTATCTGACACTGAGTCTGTCTCGGTGATGTCATTGCCGGAGAATAACCAACGTGCCACACGGGGCGACCGGGGTCGTCTGAATGCCACTGGTGGCACCAAAGACTTAAGTGCTCACTCAAAGAAGGGCCAAGATACACCCAACTTCGACAGGGACTTGCCTTAAAGTACAAGGTAACTGATTGATTCATTTTAACAGAGAATAGACCTAAAGAAACACATGAAACTTAAAAGATGACAACAAAGGCTTTCAGAGGACAATATCAGCAATTAGAATTAAAGTAGCATAAAATACACAATTGGTAAATACCACACTAAGCCTAAACCTACAACATCTAAAAAAGTTACATGTATGCTAAATATTAAATAATATAGGATGCCACTGTTTTTAGGCTCAATATATACTGTCCACCAAAATGCTACACTATTGTGGGCCAGACATTGTGATGGGTGAATGAATGAATAAATAATAAGATAAAGTGTTGATAAGCTATGTACAGAAAACAAAAATTAAATGAATACCCTTCAGCAAATGCAATACATTATGTTTTCCTCAATTCAAATACATTTTCTCAGCTCTTTACAACTCAAGACTGAAAGATTAGTTATTGTTAGCAACAGGAACCCGGTGATCTTCAACACAAAATCAGAATTTGCGATTTGCTGGTTGGGGTTTTAGTAAAACGCACAGGATCTATAATTTTGAATTCTGGTGCTGTGTTCAAGGTTTTATGTTGTTGATAAAAGGTATACCCTTTGTGACCACGGTGGTACGGGTTTGCAAATGGGACCCACAATAGATGAAAATCTAATTGAAAGAGGCACATTTTAACATTTTGGTTTTGGACAGGTCTGCACTTCATGCACTTCTGAAACTAAAGCCATAAAATAAATAAATAAATAAATAAACCCACCCAGTCTGAGCAGGTTTCAACGCACTAATTAGCGCAAATCTATAAAATCAGAAAGGTCTCAATATGAATGAATACTGTATTGATGTACTTTTTGGGTTAATATTTCTAGATTACTCTCACCACAAAAATATTTTTCTTTAGACATGTTTAGAAATGTTTATATGTAAACAAACAAAAAAAAATACATTTCTCATGCCTGCTTCTGCTTATTCAGTGGAATTAAACACGAGCATTATAATGCTATATCATGCTAATTGTTGCCTCAGGGTTGTTACAAGGCGGGAGCAAACGCAAGAGATTTTACTTAACAAGAGTAATTTATTGAACAAATTATTAAACAACCAAAAGATAAGTTGTAGGGTGGCTGCCAGCTGTAGCAAGGGAGAGAATGAAGGGCTGACAGCCACCAGCTTATACACTCTGGTAGCCTGAACAGGTGAGCTGAATCTAGCTGACGACCCTACTCTGCCCACCAGGCTCTGGGAGAGATGACATAATAGATGGCCTAGGATCATTAGCTAGCAAATATTCGTAACTCATATATGTAATATTACACATATTTGACCATGCATGGCAAGAGGTTGACCTCCACTGCAAAATTGCATAATGCACAGATGTAACACTGTGTGATCATAATAAATTATACCTTCAAGTCTACACTTATGTAAATGTAACCAAGCATATTTACTCAAGTACTGTAGTAAGTCAGTACAACTTTGAAGAACTTGTTCTTTGTTTGAGCATTTCCTCTTTTTTTCTACTTTATACTTCTACTCCACAAGTCAAAGGCAAATATTATACTTTTTACTCCACTACTAATGCTTGTTATGATGCATTTTATTCATAAATTGCTTCACAAGACCTCATTTATAAACCTTGTGTACTTGTGTACAAGGGCTTGGTTAACACTTTACAATAAGGTACACAAAAATATGAGTAGTTACTGAGGAGCGAATAAGTAATTAATCAGGAACAACGTGATAGTTAATGAATTGTTAATACAGATGTTTCTCCTTTGAGAGGACGCCATTGCTGCAGCGTTAAAGGTGCAGTGACATGGCAGAAAAGGAGGGGGAATTTTATTTTATCCAGCTGATTTTGCATTAGCTGCAGTGAGCACCAACAACCACCAGGTGGCACATGTGAGCAGTCCAGACTGCAGTGAACACATCAGGGCCTTGAGCTTCTCTCTCCTCACTCTGGAACCAGACACACATTTCCTCATTGACTCAGTCCGTAATGTGTAATCATGCATCTGCTCCATGTCATGCTGCCGCTGGACAAACCTATATGCTGTTAGCTTACAAACTAGTTCTTGGTGTTGTAAATAGTATAGGCTATAAACAGTAAGCAACATCTCAAATTATCCACACTAATAACGAATAATCAATTATAATGTAGCCTAATGAAGCTTAACAATGCAACCACACAAGGGCTGCGGGCTGCAGCTGCTGTCCAGCCCAGCGCACACACACCAGTCTCTGTGAGTCCTAGCATTAAGGAAATGTAGGTTAAGTCTGGTAAATAATGAATCAACAGACAACACTGAATAAAACTTTGTGTTAACTTATTGACACTTTTCACTGCTCTGACTCAGGCTCTTTTTTAAATATAAATGTGCACAGTCTTCATATAGCCTACTGTATGCAATGAGTGTGTTGTTTTTGCAAGAAAAAACAATTATGAAATGACAACATGCTGTAGCAATGGCATTTAGAGTTCAGTTTGAAATAAACACAGGTATCACATGTGATTATGTACACAACAGATACATTTACATGAAACATTATCATTCTGTTATGGACATTTATATGTATGAATGTGCTGCGCAAGGACTTGGGCTTGGTGTGTCACAACAAACTGGGATGGATCCAGGGGAAAGGTTGGGCTCCCAGGAAACCTGAAGGAGTTTCTCACCAACACTTAACAACAACTAATTAGCATTACAGTGAACGTTTTTGTTCACTTAATGGGAAATTGT
The DNA here is from genome assembly GCF_040436345.1 of Pagrus major. Lineage (NCBI taxonomy): Eukaryota > Metazoa > Chordata > Actinopteri > Spariformes > Sparidae > Pagrus > Pagrus major. The sequence continues at coordinate 2,743,148 of NC_133226.1, forward strand.
CTAACAGGTCTTCTAGCCCCCACAAGATGCATTGTCACACTGAGAGCAATAGCCTTTGTAACACTACAAATGTGCACTGCACAACTGTGTCTGCAGCTTAGGAAAATGAATATTGATGGATAACATGGATATTGATGACCTTAAAATTGCATTTACAAAACATGTAGGGCCTACTTATACACATCCAAATGGCCTCTTAGTAGTTTTTTTTCCAGTTATGTAACCCTCTTTTCTTGCCTGGTAGCGTACTCCAGTCTCTTTTGGCTGTGGATAAATAGCGGGCTACACTTCTCGTTCTCAGTCTTCTTTTAATGATCACCAAAACGGCAGAACAGTACAACTCATCTCTGACCTCAATGTCGGGGTTCACACATAACAACTTCTACCTTCATCAACAAGGCGGAGCAACACCGTCACCCACATACCTGTGCCCACCAAAACAAAAGCATGAACGAACCGATCAATCCAAACTCTGTACATAAAAACACCCAAATCAAAGTGCTGCAAATGACAATGAAATATTGTAACAATAATATAATAATAATATATAAAAATAATACTAATGTTTTTATCAGTAACTTAAGTAATACAAATAATATACATAATAAACATATATAAATTATAATAATATATAAAAATAACCCAAAATATAAAGTGTACAGTAATTACGGTTACAGTTAGTTAACGACCATTAACAACAGAAAAAAAATAAAGAAATTGACAATAGTATATGGCAACAATCATAGTATTGTCTCAAAACCACAGTATCCCAAATAATTATTCATTCTACTATATCAAAAGGTTTTCTTTTCTATAAGTTCACTGATTCTGCACTCTGCAGTATTCACATTCCATCAGCCCATAACGTTACGTGACTCTAAGTGCTGTATCGTAGGGAAGTGGACTTGTTTCTTGAAGACGTTTCACCTCTCATCTAAGAGGCTCCTAATTAACTGGAGGAGAGTGAGAGAGAGAGTCACTGCAGTAAGGCAGCAGTAAACAGATCATACGAAAAGAGAAACATCTGTATGTAATTCCAGAATAACTGATTTTGAGGACTATATAGAAGATAATGATGAGCTACTGGAGAACAGAATGGGATATACTGAATTAAAGAATAATTGCGTAATGATTAGTTAAAAAATATCTGGAATTGACATACTGACCACTTTCTTCATGAGTTGTTCTTGATTAACTATCAACCACCTGCCGACTGGCATAAACTAGTGATAAATGATATTACTAATTACTTCTCATTACTTACTTTTTTGTGTACTTTCCAGTAAGCAGTTACTCAATAGACCCATTAAATATGAATTGCTTGAAGGTACACAAAAAGTGTAACGATTCAGTAATTAGTATTTAGTCCCATGGGTAACTACTCAGAATTATGTTTCACTTAATTTGAAGGTATACAAAAAGAGTAACTGATGTTTCAGTAACAAGTATTTAAGGAGTCTATTTGGTAACTATTTAGCATGAGGTCTCACTTTACATGAACACAAAGTACACAAAAACAGTCACTAATGATTCAGTGATTAGTAATTAATGAGTGATCACTAGTTCATGCCAATTGGCGGGCAGTTGATAGTTTTCACTTTGACGCATGCATATGTAAATTTTGGAGGCAAGGGAAATTTGCGAAGCCTATACTAAGGTGGTGAATAGAAGCCAGATTGTAGAAACTAAATGTTAAAGCTATTATTCTACTTTTAATGTTTTGACATTTGATTATAGTTAATATCAATTATTAATTATAGATCCACGTAATCATAAACATTACAACCAGCAGTGTTGCTGATACTTGTGCTTGAATTGAAGTATAACTATTCCATAAACAACTTTAAATTATAACAGCTTAACCTCCTCCAAATATGGATTGAGTGAATGATCAAAGCCTGAAAATAAAGCTGTGAAAAGCTCTGACACGACTGATACATATCCTCACTGTGACTCCTAATCATAATGCAGGCGGAATTCACTGTTATACAACTCAGTAAATAAAATGTGTTCACTTATCAAACTTCCATTTTCATATGAAAATGATCACTGTAAACATATAAATACAGCTGTGCCACTTGTGCATGCTCTGCTTTATAGATTTACTGTAGTCTCACTATGAGAGGACGACTTGAATCAATGAATTAATAACGTGTTTTATAACCTCCACCTCACCAACAAACACCTTGTTTTGTGTCAAAAAAAATTATTCTTTGTCTCTTGGTTGTGGCCATGATTTACTGTCTGATCAGTGGCTCATTTCCAATTTGCATAAATTAATATTCACAAGGCTCTTTGCATTGACCACTTATGGTTGAATGTGGGTGTGGTAAGGGCAGGATAAGGGGCTGATACATGTGTGCACATTTCCAATTTGATTAAAAAACTAATTTACCTACCTCCAGTTGTTATGGCATTCTTTTGACAGAACAAGCTGTGCTGCCCATAGTTAACTTTTAAGGCTATAAAAAAGGTGAAAGGTTAAAGAATGACCTGCCCGTACAAGACGCTTTAAGCAGTAAAGCTAATGCATCTGCGATGAGCAGGGATCATTTCATTGGTCAACACTTCACCTGGCTGTGGAATTTCGACAGGATTATTGCCCAAAAAAAAATGAGAGTGCAGGAGACATCTAAGAGCAGAAGTTTCAGGAGCACAGAGGTGCAGCCTGAGTGAGAGGAGAAGGGCACATGAAATCTGTAAAAGGAATGATATATTTGTGTGCAAGCATACACTTTGAGCATAGAGGGTGGGGATTTGAGGGAGGAAACAATCATCATTGTTGTTTTTGTAACTGTCCTTTTTGCAGCTAGCAATCCTCTCCCTCCTCTCTACATCACAACACTACTGTTTTTCATCACTTGACGTGTTTGGTAGTATAAGTTGTCACCATCGGCCAAATGTATAAAACTCTGTGTATATTCAAGTGTAGAAATCTGTGTACACACAAAATGGGAAACATGCATACGCAGTCTTTTCATCAGATGTGAAAAACCCCACATATGCCTGTTCCCACACAGCTTTTCCATATACATCTCAATCATCCTAAAATGTTATGCATCAGCATGAGCTGTGTGATCATCCCCACAATTCAATATAAACGGCTCTTAACGTGTCCCAAATTACCTGGTTTGCATACAAGGGGCCAGAATTTAACTTAGTGTTGAGGAGAAATGTCAGAAGCAAAGAAGCGGTTGAAGAACAAGATGCTAAATTATGCGGTCCGTGAACTTGCTGTAATGAATGTTTAAAATTACAGACGAATTTTTCAAAATTACAGACGAATTTTCCAAAATTACAGACGAATTTTTCAAAATTACAGACAAATTTTTCAAAATTACAGACAAATTTTTCAAAATTCCGGCTTCACTTCTGGCTTAAGCAACAAAATGAAGCAAGTGAAACTTGAACGCCGTGAGTTCAGAGGCACAGACTTTGGAGGAGTTAAAAGTGGTCTGATTTCAAGTGAGAGACCAAGAGATGCATCTCTGCGCACAGTGAGAGTGTGCGAGCTACTGTAAGAGCAGAGGGTATCCCCGTGCAGTCTCCGCTTGATGATCATGATTATCATCATGGGCCAGAACATCAGTACGGCCCCTGAAAACTTGCTCTAGCCTAAATTGTGCATTGGCAACGTCCTCTTGCAACACCAGAGCAACTTATTTGTCACGTGGCAGAGCCATTACACATGGCTACAGCCCTTATAGTGCTGAGTCCTGAAGGATTCTTACTCCCCAATTATACAGGAAAATCTTAATTTACGTATATAAAGATCAAGTATTATTTACATAAGGATCATCATTCTAATTATCATAATGCAAACTGACAATCATATTTACAGAAGATGTAAAAACAAGGGTAACAACTCGTGCATCACTGTTTGATCAAAGTGAAGGTTTTTAAACTATAGATGTAATCCTGACATAATGTAGTGAAAAAAACCAGCTCTAAATAAATGTCACCCTAATTCACACTTTTCATATCATTTTTGTCAACTCACAACATCACAATAATCAGACTAAAAAGACTGCGTGTATGGTACGCATGATGTCAAAGATGTGTACCAGTACGCACATTCTCACCCTCTTTGGATTTTAATATGTTCAGAAATCTGCTAGGAAATTGGCGGTGTAAAAGATATGTACCAGTACACACAGTCTCACCGCCCATAGATTTTTTATAAATTTGGGAAAACTGCATGGAAAGTGGCATAAGTAAATTTTTCGTGTGTACACTTGGTTTATACATTTGGCCCCAGGAGTGCTGGAATTGGTAGTTTATACTGTTCTGCCATTGGCGGTAAACAGGACGATCCTGTTTTCTGCGCAGTCACGAGCAGACAGGACCGCCTCTTTATGGAGTTCTCTGTCCTGGTTGGATAAAGTGGGCAGGGATACCAAAAGATTTATTTTCTCTTTTACTGCATGAGCAGGGGGAATAGAGACATGGGTTACTGACCAAACACAATAACAGTGATTAATGCTGGAATATGGAGCTATTTAACACCCTTTTCAATAAGAAAACAACACTTACAGCAGCTTTAACAGTGTGGATGAGAGTACATTTCTTAATTTTGTATTACCAACAGCAATCTTCTCAGCTCAGTGTAGATGTTAGGGTAAGTGTGGAACTAAAGCAGTTTAATTTAGGAAATTTGGGTATTAGGGTGTTTTCGCTCAGTAAAACAAAATCAGGGGATTGTACAGTTAAGGTCAAATTGTTGGAGAGAACTTAAGTTGTCCAAAAATGACATACATGATATCTGATGTTCAATTATATCATGAACTAGATTGGCACTCAGTAGAGCGCCTGCCTCCGCCAAGGCCCAACAGTTCCCTTTAATTCAATCAAGTTTTACCCAATATCAAACTCAATACCCCTGTATTACTCTAAAATTAAAACCACCCATAGCTGCTTTACCATAATTTAAGATGACCAGATCTAAGATCTTCTCACTCATAAATACCAGCCACTTAAATATGGCTGATTTTGAAAATCATGGTCAATGCATTATTCCCTGAGAAATTAACAATAATGTTGAAAAACGTACAATGTTAGATAATGGGGTCTATTCCTGGCCAAGACCCATTCTCCATCCAAGTTTTGTGTAAATCTGTTGAGTAGGTTTTGTGTAATCCAGCTGACCAACCAACCAACCAACCAACCAAAAAACAAACATACACAGTTGAAAACATAACCCTCTAGGTGAATAAATCCATGTTGTAGGTTAGGGCTATGGAGCTATGAAGAGATTGTTGTGAAGTCTATACAACATGTAGTAAAAAAAACAAAAACATTTTGTGGTGCTACCAACTGGGGAAATCAGATGCTGAACTATAAATTAAAACCTACTTAGTCAGAGTCCTGTTGTATCCTTGCATCAGCTTTACATGGAATGGAAATTTGAATCTTTGTCTCATCTTTTTTCTGTCAAAACAAGCTGAAAACAAATTCCAAAATCTCTGCTGTGGTAGTCAATGAGGTAAAGTAATCTATGTGTGTTAGCCATGTGATCTTTCCCAGTGCCTTTCCTCTCATCGTATGTATGCTATTATAGTTTCCAAGGCTCTTGACCTTTAACAGGGTAAGTGGGTTAGAAAATGGATGGACACACAGATGGATTGTTCATAACAATGCATCAGACAATGCAAGACCTTTACATTTTGTGGGATATCTTTTGTGTGTAATTTCCATGACAATTCAATTCTCTGTACAATGTAACATGTGGTTTGATATGTACTTTGTTTTACTGCAATTTTGGTACCTAAACAGTGCTCATGAACGTCTTCAAACTAAAGTGTAAAAAGTGTTTCTTTATTATGTCTGTTTTAGGTCTGTATCTGCCATGACGACCCCAACCCGGCTGTCTCCGGTGTCTCAAACCTCTCTTACAACTCCAGGGTCTCCTCCATCAGAGATGTCAGCCCCCCTGTCCAGCCTGGCCATCTCTGTCCCATCAGTGGCTTTAAGTCCCTCTGGTGAAGAGGAGCGCCCCCTGCTGTTGTTGAAAACACATCAGCAACACAAGTCCTCGAGCCGAGATGAACAGAAGAGGACCTCTGCCTACTACAACCATGGCCATGTGGAACATAGCTTACCACCTAGCCCATTGTTTTCTATGGAGAATGGTAACTACCAAATCATAGATGACCATAACACCACAGCTGCCAGCCATATGCTCTCAGCATCACCCGAGAAGTTGCTTAATACAAACAACAACATCAACAACTGCAGCACCAAAATCAACACCAATGGCCATTTGCTGCACAATGTGGAGTCCAGTAGTGTCAGCATGCTCAAGAACGCATCACAGGAGCCTCAGGGGGAACACACACCCTCCATTACCACTGACAGCACTACAGCCCACTTGCGCAGGGCTGTGTACATTAGCAGGACTAACCCAGCATCATCAAATGATGACCTGCAAGTCAAGTCATCCAATTCAACCACCAAACAAGATCCAGTTACTGTGTAAAGTAAAGTAAGAAATGGCTGAGAATCCTTTATGTTGAGAGAGGGAAAAAAAAGGAAAAAGTCACTATCAAACCTTTATTTTCTATAAACCATTTGCGGTGTAAATGAAAAATGAAACTTTTATTTTAGTGATGTAGTAAATAAAGAGTTTTATATGTAAAAAAAAAAAAAGAAAGAAAAAGAAGTGTAAAAATGTGTTCATGTCTAGTAGGTAAAGTGCCATACACTAGTATGTAGCAGCAGCTCACAGTATATTACAGTGCAGAAACAATATCAATGGTGTCTTTCAGTTTGGTATGCTTAAGGGAACTGCAACATTGCATACTGGGCCATGTACTCACCATCTTAATCTTCCAGTTAACAATCAAAAAGAACTTGCTGGCTGCTTTTAATGTCCTAGAGTTGGAAGAGACCACTGACATGAAAGTTTTATTATGATATCAAATTTATGCGTTCAGGGTGCATGCTACGTCCTTAAATGCTGTGATGGAATAATGAGCAGCTTGTGTGGTTTCATCTACTGTCACTCAACCTCACCACTCCATTATCTGATGTTCTTTTGCACTGATTACGGGCTGTCTCGCTGAATTGTTTTTTTCTGAAATACGGTATTCAAAACTGAACACTGGAACTAATCTTAATGGATAAGAAATCCGGGTATTACCTGCATTTTTTTAAGAGGTGGAGAAGATGTTAGAGATAATAATGTTTTTATTCATCACTGTATAGTCCAGTATCCTGCTGGTGAGCTAATATTATAACGGTTAGATAAAGGTGCAATCAGTAAAGTCTGGCTCTTTAGTGTTATACTAATTACTAAGTAAACACATATGCTTAAAATAAACCTGTAGATTTTTTTTTCTTAAGTAATTCTATATTGGGATTTAATCTTCATAATTCAAGTTTTCTATTGGGCAAAGGGGTGTGATATTGCACTTACATAAAATTAAGGGACTCACAAGGGAAGAATAACACAAAAAAAATTGGTCAAACTGAAATAGCTGAGGCCGACACATCCTTACTTTCAGTATGGCTCAAGCTCAATGTAGCATCCTACATTTCCCTTAATGCTCAAAAGTATCTTTATTGAAAGCAAAGTTTCATTTCTTTCCATGTTAGCTAGTATCCATATTTTCACTTCATATGAACTTACTTAGTTCAGTTTGGTTGTTGCCACCAAAAACCTAGCTTGAAGACCAGCCATTCTCTATTTGTTCAACAGAACACTCCAATTATGTGTACCCTCCACAACCAGTGTGATAATACTGATTGCATCTTTAAATGCAATAATATCTACCAACTGTGTGAAGAATCGAAGATTGAATTTATGTCTAATTTTATCTTACATGAAGACATCCATGTGTTCTTCAGTAATGTACTTTGGGGTTACAGAAACTGCTAAATATTTATATGATGGTTAACAGCTTTCATTCCTTCAGTCATATCTCTGATGTGTTTGAATATGACTTTTATTTTTCAAAGTCAACATGTAACAATTTTGCATATTTTTCAACTAACCTTGCTTGTGCAGTCTGTGTGTATGTTTGTTTGGTCATGTCTGCTGACATGAACATAGTTCTACCAAAGAGTGTCACTACTTCTAGACTGCACAATAAATAACCTTCATTTGGCTCTGTAATTAACCATTTCTTTAACTGTTTCTTAAAATTATTTTTATGTAGAGCCAGAAGACAGTCTATATGAGTAAGTATGATGACATAGACGTGCTGCCCCATACTTATTGTTTTATTTTTTGGCCATACCTCTGTATTTTATATTTACATGAAGATTATGTATTATTTATTTGGTAACTCTTGGTAATTGCAAGCATTATTTCCGCTATATAAAATATGCATTTATATTTTAACAAATATGATTTCAAAAGATGTAAAATATACATGGCCATCTGTTCCATGTGGCATATTAGTACAAAACAAAGATTAGTACTTGCATATTTTGTCACTTGTATGCTTAACATAACTGACAATGCATTGCTTTTAAGTCTAGGAGTGATGTAAATACACCATGAAAACCTTCAGTGCTGTGTTTCTTATTAAATATTAAATCAGTTCTGAGTTCTGTGCTTCACAGTGTCAAGATATTTCTGGAAAAAAAAAATCCGCTTCTCTGCCTTATCACTGAAGAATACAATGAAACATGTATTCTCTTATGCAGCTGTAATAATAAAGACAATTTATGATGTTTTAAATCTGATCATATAAACTAAAATTATTAAAGAAAATTATGTGAAAAATGCTTTGGGTTTAAACCAATTGATATTATAGTAGCATTATCAGAATCAGTAATATTGTCAAATAAAAATAAATAACACATTTTTACTCTTGAATTACAAAGTTATGTGCAATTAATAATTTAGATGAGCTGGATGTAATGCTGTTTTATTTTTATTCTGGATTGAGATAGGCTTTGTACTTCAGAAGAGAAGACACAGAGGGTGACAAGATGACTTCATTATCATTTTCAATTAAGTAATAAACTACATCTTACTGTTGGCTACAATTTTCCTTACTGGTAGTAGTGTGCTGCTATTTGTCACTTCTTGACAGAACAATACATGACAAAAAGCTATTTTAGATTCTGATTAATGTGGACCATTTCAGGGAATGGGTCACTCTTTCATGCAGAAAACACACAATCATAATGGGGTGGTGGGGCACTGTGCTCGGATTTAGCTTATTGTATTGGAATTTACTTGAGGTAACACTACAAGGTACACAAAAGTAGTAGTTCATAAAGAACAAGTGAAGAATGAATCAGGAATGACTTTTTACTGTTTTACTGTTTAAGACTAATCCCTGAATAACTGAATCAAGTTCCATATAGTAGATAATGATCAGTTAAAGATGCATTTTACCTTGAATTTTCACTGTGTATTGTCAGTTTAGTTGCTGATCAATCGAGAAGTTGTGAAATAATTGAGAAATGGGGTTAACAGAGGAGACATCATATTCCCCTGGCCTCATTTGGGTTGACCACAATAGATGCAAAGCTTGTTTTGGAACCGTCGTTGTCATTCTTCAGGTGATAGACGAGTGCGTCCTAGTTTCATGGGTTCCTCCTGAGCGGCAGGGGGAGATATGGGGCTGAAGTTTGGGCGAGGAGGAGGATGTAGCTCAGAGGAAGAGTGAGGAGGTTGGTTGGGGATTGGGCTGGCTATTCTTCGGCTAGAAGAAGCCCTTTATCTGTGCCTATCACACATGCGATTATCAATGTGAATGACTAGGGAAATTAATTCTTCCAGGGAACCTGGCTGATCACGAGTGGCGCAAATCGTCGAGCAGGCTATCAAAAGTATCTTTATTGAAAGCAAAGTTTCATTTCTTTCCATGTTAGCTAGTATCCATATCTTCACTTCATATGAACTTCCTCAGTTAAGTTGTTGCCACCAAAAACCTAGCTCGAAGACAAGCCATTCTCTATTTGTTCAACAGAACACTCCAATTATGTGTACCCTCCACAACCAGTGTGATAATACTGATTGCATCTTTAAATGCAATAATATCTACCAACTGTGTGAAGAATCGAAGATTGAATTTATGTCTAATTTTATCCTACATGAAGACATCCATGTGTTCTTCAGTAATGTACTTTGGGGTTACAGAAACTGCTAAATATTTTTATGATGGTTAACAGCTTTCATTCCTTCAGTCATATCTCTGATGTGTTTGAATATGACTTTTATTTTTCAAAGTCAACATGTAACAAGGCTGGCTTATCACGAGTGGCTAACTTGTCCAGCAGGCTATCTGACAACCCCTTAGAAAATATCCCCTTGAGTGCTTGCTCATTCTACACACTCTGCTGCCAGAATGCAAAACTCCACTGAATAAGCTACTACTGACTGTGAACCCTGACGTAAAGCAGTCAGGTGGCTGGTAGCTTCTGAACCCTGAATGGGGTGGTCAAAAATGTACTCTCCCATAACGGTGTTGCCCATTAGCTGCTTTACCCCTCAGGAGATTCATTACATAAGCTATGCATGACTTATCTGCAGTATAACTGGAAGGTTGTTAGTTTAAAACATGTGAACACTAAAGGAGGAAGTGACTACAGGTGCCTAAGTCACCAGAGTAATGTTCTGGAGGGGGAACAAAGGACTCTCTAGTAGGGGGAAAGGGAAGTGGAGCTGGGTGGAGCACAGGTGGGTTACCCACAGTGGCAGGTGGAGGGATGGGAGGAGATAATTGTATGTACAGCTGGTTGAGTTGGGTGCCAAGTTGGGACACATTTGCACAAAGGCCTTGTACTGAGTCCATGACATCTCGCAGCATGTGTTCATGCTGGCCCACGATGAAACCTTGAGCACTCCAAGCTTGGTAGATGGTATCTGGGTCAGCTGGGTCAGCTGGGTCCATATCGTGGCCAGATTATTCTTTTAGGATTGATATAGTTGTTGTAGGACCCAAAAGTGGACACCAGAAATTGAGAGCTAGTAGAAAGGTATTTATTAAAGCACCATGAGGAACTGGAGGTAGAGAAGGACTGATGAGTGGGCTGGAAATCCAGGTGGAGCAGGCTGGTGGCAGAGGAGCGGGAGGCTGGGTCATGGTGAGGCCAGAGTAAGTATCCAGGAGTGGAGCGATCACTGGAGGAGACGAGAAAACTCAACATTAAATCACTGAAGATCAAAAAAGACATAAACTAGAAACTTTGAAAAAAAACACGTGTGCAACTAGGAGACCATGGTGTGGTTGACGGAATCATCTGGCGAGAGTAGAGAGTAGAGGAGACCAGGACTTTCATCAAGGCACTGATTGCCTCAATGCGTTGCAGGTAAGAGTGATCAGTGTCAGCTCAGGCCACCAGGAAAACCATGCCCAGCACGTCCTCAGCACCTCTGAAACACTCACAAGCACAAGAACACCACCAAAAGGCCACAAACATAGTCATATACAACGTAACAGACAGTGTTTTAAGAAGATTGCAAGGCATGAATGACGCAAAATTCACGTAAGTTGAAAATGTTGGCTTTGCCTTGTGAGATTAATTTCAACATGATCATTTCTGCAAATCATAGCTTCATTAGCAATGAAATTCGGTGGTCTGGGATGAAGTTCTGCATCTTTTGCTTCCCACTTTCTGTTTCCCACTCAAGAAGCAGTAAAGGTGGTCAAGAAATGCCTCCGACAGGACAGCATTCTGTCCAGCAGAACCGACTTCACCCCAAACCACATTTGTGCCTTACTTGACCTCTGTTTGACGACCACTTACTTCCAGTACAGTGAAGGTTTCTACAGACAAAAGCACGGCTGTGCCATGGGCTCATAGGTGTCCCCAATAGTGGCCAACTAAGTTGAGAGCAGAGCCTTGATAACCTTCACATGAAGTGCTCCTAGCCACTGGTTCAGGTATCAAAATCAGAGCAAGGGAAGTGGAAGCCTTCACAGAACACAAATGCTGTGGACAGTAACATCAAGTTCACACGGACTAACCAGCGATGGTTTGAGCCTATCGCAGATAGAAGTTATATACTTCCGATAGCCCAACACTAGTAGAAAGCAGCAGATCAAATACCTCATCAGACTGCATCCAGAAGACGTTTAAACTTGTTTTTAAACGTGTTAGTCAATAATATTCATATTCTGAAATTTAACACTCCATTCTTTCTGGAGCTGATAATAGCACATGCTCAGTATCGATCAGGCAGCAGACGAGTCTCAGACATTTCTTTACATACATTACGTAACTTAACGTAAAAGGGGAAATGCATGTGATGATGACTCTGATTGTTTCTGTTACTTACAAAAGTAGAATTGAACGGTATGCATTAGTTACAGTTGGTGTTTAGTGCTTGCAGTATTTGATAATATTTTGATACAATTTACACTAGAAATATGTAAAGTTTAAAAAATGTTCTGTCTCTTCATTAGTGAAGTACATGTTCCTGTAATTTATTTCTATAAAGTGTACTATAGTACAGTTAGTTTAAATTGTGTTAAAAGCATCATGTTGGTACATTTTTATTTATTTGCTAGTATATTTTTAATGTACTATTGAAAATGTAATTATATGGAAAGGTATTTTTAGTGCATTTAGCATTGGGGAGTAGACTTAATATAATTTAACTTAAGTATACTTGAATTAAGTATATTTAATATATACTGTAGCTATATATACATAATGTTATTTGTAATGTACTTGAAGTGTGCTATTTAAAGCCGGCTCTTGGAGTATAGTGATAATAAATTACTTATGAACTGATATCCTACTGAAAGTGTCCTGGGAGCAAATTTGTATGAAATTTAAGATATATTCAGAGAGTACTTAAAATACGACAGAAAATCAAGCTTATTTGTATAGCCCTAAATCGCATTACATGCAGCAATGGGCTTCACAAACCCACATTAGTTGTTTGAAATGGGCAAACCATTGCAAGAGAATAAAAGTGCAAAATACAGTAATGACAGTTGTAAAAAAAAAAAAAAAAGAAAGAAAGAAAGTGCACACAGAATGCTTAAAAACAAATTAAGACATTTTATGGTTGGTCATAAGTAAGAGAGAAGAGATGGGTTTTTAACCTAGATTTAAACATCTCAACAGAGCTGACCTCCCTAATCATGGCTGGGAGTTTATTCCATAGATGGGGTGCATGGTAAGAAAAAGCTCTGTTGCCTGCAGATTTCTTAGTAGGCTTGATGGAGGGGCTATGGGAACTTACACAGTTTTCAAATTTAAGGGACATGTCTATTAAACAGATGACTCTTGCTAGGAGGACCAACCATTAGCAGTTCAGCTTTATCTGCGTTGAGGAGCAGGAAGTTTGATGACATCCGATCCTTAATAGCACATAGACACTTTTCATTATTCGATATTTGAGACTGGTCATTTGGCAAAATCGGTGCATGTAGTTGTGTGTTGTCCACATAATAGTGGAAATGTATATAAAACTTGTGAATGATGGCACCGAGGGGTAGGACATAGATAGAAAACCGCAGTGGACCCAGGACAGACCCCTGAGGAACACCATATTGCACTTTTGAATAGTCCAAAATCATATTGCTGTGGACTACACAGTGTGTCCTATCAGTCAGATATGAATTTAACCAAGACAGAGCTAAGCCTTTAACACCAACTAGGTTCTCGAGTCGAACATAGGAGGATATTATGGTCAATGGTGTCAAAAGCTGCACTTTGGTCCAGAAGTAAAAGCAAAGAGGTTTGGTTAGACTCAGTGGAAAAAGAAGATCATTGGTCACTGTAGTAAGTGCTGTTTCAGTGGAGTGGAATGATCGCAAGCCAGATTGGAAGGGTTCATGGAGGTTATTACAAGAAAGATACAGGGTAAGTTGGTATGCAACGATTCTCTCAAGGAATTTGGAAAGGAGAGGAAGGTTAGCAATGGGTCTAATTTTTGTGGATTTCAGGATCAAGGTTTGGTTTTTTGAGCACACATTTAGTAATAGCAGATTTGAAGGCTGAGGGCAGCACGTCAGTGAAGAGTGACGTGTTGATGATGTTGAGCAGTAAGGGACCGAGACATGGAAGAGGTTCTTTGAGAAGTGGTGCAGACAGGTTGAAAGCTTGGCAGTGAAAACTAATTTGGTAAAGGCACTGAGTGAGACCATTTCAAACTCAGAGAGTTTACAGTTCAACGGAGGAGCAGAGGAGGGGACTTGCAAAGGGGTGGACTCCAGACATTGCTTAGAGAGCAAACCATCAATTTCATCTCTAATTATGTCAATGGGTAAAAAGATTCAATAAAATCATCATCAGAAAACACAGCACTGTTTCTGGGTGAGTTTTGCTACTGTGTCAAACAGGAATTTTGGGTTGTTTTTATTTAAATTGATAAACCTAGAATAGTAGGAGGTTGGTCTGAGCCGGGTTTCACAGAGACAGACAGTAGTGATTTCTAGGGGAGGGTTGTGCTGTGGTATATATCAGTTAATTTTAAAAGCAATGTGGTTGATGAAGTTCTGGGTGAGTTGTTTGAGCCTGTTTGAGTTGAGGTGCAGGTCCGTCTTTTTTGTAAAGATCGTGTCTGGTCCAAAAACAGTCAAACTGGCTGATGAAGCCATGGCCAGTGGTGGTGCAAAAGTTATTGAGCCAGTCGTGTAGGCTAACAAAGTGGCTGAAATGTTCAAGCTTTTAGGGGGAGCTGGAATTGGGCGAGACAAGACAGAAAAGGTTATGCTCCGACTCTGGAGAATTGCTGACAGAGACTCTAGTTGGAGTCTGAGTGGATAGTCTGTGCATGACATCATTAGAGCCTATGTGGACCAGGAAAGTGTGAGCTGAGGGATGGAGGATTGTGAATATTTAAATGAGTCCAATGATTTCAGAGACTTTACCACTAGGAAGGCAGTAAGTGAGAGCACTAGGGACTTCAACAGATCTGATTATGAAGTCACCAGTGATAAGTAGTTCTGGTTGCCTGTCCTTGCAGCCTCCATTGTAAACAGAGAGTTTTGAGTAGATAGATGGTAGAGCAGCGGCCAAATTAGCAGAGTTATTAATGGATTGGACACACCTTGGTCAGACACAGAGGAGGGAGTAGCATCCCTGATGGCATCATAGCCGGCTACAGTGATGTCCAGAGCCCTGTTGTCCGGTGGAGTTGATGGCTGGACGTTAGGAGCACCCTCGACGTTTGGGACGGAACCATTCGAAACTGGGGGCAGAAGGGTATTTTAAGTAATGCATTTGAATTACACTAAATATTCTTAAATGTGTTCAATTTTAACTTAACTAAGTACAATAAAATAAACTGCAATTACCTTAAAATTGAACATACGCATTTCTTAAGAGCACGAAATACACTTGAAGTTTAGAAATAACACATTTAATATGCACTTAGTGTAGTACATTGAAAAAAATACAACTTAAGTATATTTCTTTTTCACCTGGACAGGAGGATAAAAACTTGTCAGAGGGACCTATTACATTGGAGGAGGTTACTTTAGCAATACGTAGATTTGAAGCACCCGGTCCAGATAGATA
The DNA here is from genome assembly GCF_040436345.1 of Pagrus major. Classification (NCBI taxonomy): domain Eukaryota; kingdom Metazoa; phylum Chordata; class Actinopteri; order Spariformes; family Sparidae; genus Pagrus; species Pagrus major. The sequence continues at coordinate 2,758,583 of NC_133226.1, forward strand.
CACACCTGATTTTTAATACTACGTTTATTTCAGAAATTGCTCCTCTGCTTTTATAGGTTTTCATTGAGTTGTTAAGAAAGGGGCCTTCTTCCAACTACGTTCTACCAGGCGTCAATTTCTGTACTACAAAAAAAAGCAAAAGTCTCTTTAATGTAGACAATAAAATTTCAGCTAAAATAATTGCCATTAGATTGTAGCACTGCCACATAAGTACAGCACAAATAGGGTGCACTTTATTAGGGCACGTTATCATACAGGAAATAACTAACTTAAGATGTTATCCCTATGTATTGTTTGCCATCCTGTAAATGTGATTAGCCTGGTAAAAATATCTTTGTATATCTGCAATCCTTTTGTTTACATTTTTTTTCATGTGATAGTGATTGATTGTGGGCCAGCGTCAGCTGACCTCACAATCACCTGGTCCTTCACCTGGCCAGATTATGATTTAAAAGAATGTGGAAGCATCCAAAGATAAAATTGTCTCAGAATTCATTTGTAATTTAAAAAAATACCCAGAATAAGGAGGGCATTTTTACAGAGGCCCAAGTTGGCAGGAGGGATGGGGTTGCCAAATTTTCAACTTTATTATTGGACCAGTAATATTAAGATGATGACTGGCTACAAAATCATTCCCCGTTGTGGTTAAATATAGAAAGGATATGTTGCTCCCCTTCTTCTCTTGGCCTCTCTATTCTTATCTTTACCCACTGTATGCCCTCAATCAAAGATTTGGTCTCAGGTTCAACAATGGCAAGCTAGTTGTCTTCAAAGTCCTCTAATAAGAAATCCTTCTTTCGCCTGATGATTGGTTTGAGAAAGGAATACACCAATTTATAGATATATTTATTGATGAGGTGTTTCCATCATTTGAGCAGGTACAAAGAAAATACAACATACCTCAGTCACACTTCTTTAAACTAAAAGGGAGGGAAAGGAGGAGAGATTACAGAGGAACAATGGTGGACAGCCCTAGCACAGACCCATAGCTCCTCAGAATGCACAAGCCACGGCCTCCTACAGTTTAAAACAATACACCGCTTGCATTGGTCTAAACAAAAACTAAACAAGATCTTTCTTGAAATGGATCCTTCATGTGATCGCTGTAGGCTTGCTAGGCTAGGCATTATTAGGTCTCATGTTCTATAGCTGCCTAAGGATATTACATTTTTGGAACAATATTTTTCAGACCTTAAGAATTTTGCATAGATCTACCGACTTAGACCCCTTGATGGCAATTTTGGAATTACAGACTAATATGTAAAAAAAAAAAACAGCAACATAATATGGTATAATCTGTCAGGCTTCTGGCAAAGAGATTTGGTCCTCTGCACTCGATCCCCCTTTCCTTTGTCCTCCCTACTCGACCCCCCTTTTCTTCATGCACCGCACTCAACCCCCCTTTCTGTTATTCACCACACTCGACTCCCTTTTCCTTCATCCACATACCTCGACCCCTTTTCCTTCATCCACATACCTCTAATTCAAATAAAACAACCTTATCCTAAATGACGGTATGGTCTTTGTTAGTGAATTTTATTAAAAGAGAGGGCAACAGAAAGAGGGACAAAGAGAGAGAGAGGGAAATTAGAGAAGTAGGAAGAAGCTAAATCCATGGAGTGAGACAAGAATGAAGGGAGCAATGGCTGAGTACAGGGAGAAGGCAGGTAGCATCCCTCAGCTTAGTTATTTGAGAAGGGCCTGGAATGTATGTCCTGAATATCAGAACGTCTGAGGGTCTTTCAGCTTCCACTGCAGCTGAGAGGCTCTCTTCACGCCATCCTGAGGCCCACTCCCTGCATGGCCCTGTGCACACAGCCATATGCCCTCCTCACCTCCGTCATGAGGCCCAACCACTGCACGACCCTGTGCAGTCAGCCATATGCTCTCCTTAACTCCATCCTGAGGCCCAACTCCTGCAAGGCCCTGTGCAGACAGCTATGAATCCTCTTCACCTCCGTCCTGTGGCCCACCCCTTGCATGGCCCTGTGCAGGCTGCTGTGTGCCCTTCTCACTTCCCCATGCCCCAAGATGCTGTACCACCTCTGGCGCATAAGGTTGAGTCGGAGACCACAGTGGTTCGGGTGACAGCTGTCTCATTTAAGGATTTGGTCCAGGTTCCAGTCCAAGAAAGACCACCCACCAGACACAAGAGATCAAAACCACCGTCTGTTGACTTCACAAATGATGAGCATTTTGCCTATGTCAATAGGAAGGCAGCACAGGAAAAGGGTCAAAGCCCAAGCCAAATCCCAAGAAGAAAAAGTAAGAGCCCTGCACCGGCTGCCACTATGTCTATAGGGACAGGGATGAACCCAAAGCAAAGAAGAGTCGCTGTCCTGTGCGGTCTGCAATCGCTGGCACCTTAAAATGTGCAGAAGAAAGTAAGGAAAGTCACTTGGAGCCATTTTAAAGCAGTTACAGGTTCCAAGATCAACTATGCTAACAACTGTAAGTATTAAGTGCATGATACAGTTGTGTCACTGCCACGATCAGGAAGAAAACACAAACTATCACCTGCTACTGAGAAAAAACTGGTCAGGATGGTCAGGAGTCAACCAAAAACCACCAAAAACCAGTCTGCAATGAATAAGAAGCTGCTGGAAGACAGGTGTCAGAGTCAGAGACAGGTGTCATGTTTGGAGGAGAGAAGATGAGGCCTTTAACCCCAAGAACACCATACCTACTGTCAAGCATGGTGCTGGTAGTATTATGCTGTGGGGCTGATTTGCTGCCAGTGGATCTGCTGCTCTAAAGAAAATAAATGGAATAATGAAGGAGGAGGATTATCTCCAAATTCTTCAGGAAAACCTAAAATCACCAGCCAGAACAATGGCTCTTGAGTGCAGTTGGGTGTTGAAATGTGGCTGGATTCAGAGGTGGTGAGTGTTTTACAGTGATGTGTGGGCTTGACAAAATTATTGCTTCATAACCTGAACGACGCCATGTGTTGTGTAGCAGAAGTGTTCAAAATGTGTAGCACTGAATGTGGAACATGTACAATACAGTCACTGGCCAGTACAACAGGAGCAGATTTATCTATCATGATTGCAACAGCAGCCACCGACCTGAGACACCCTGGCATGCCCGGAACAATAGGAGAAAGCTTGGATTAGTAGTACGCCTCAGGATGGTAATGCGACCCATGTTTCTGCACCAAAATGCCAGAGGCAAAGCCGTCCCTCTCACAGACATGGAGGTGACATTTCTGTGTGTAGTCAGGAAGGCCCAAAGCAGGAGCCGTCTGAAGAGTGGCCTTCAGATCCTGGAAGGCAGTGTGCATGTTTTCATTCCACTGCACAACAGAGGGGGCGTTTTGCACTGTGGCTGCACGTAACACAGTGTCCATTGCAGCATAATCACAAATCCAGTGACGACAGTAGTTAGTCATGCCAAGAAAAGAGAGAAGTTGTTTTTTTGTTCGTGGTCATGTTGGTCAGAAGTTTCACTCTCAGGAGACAACAGTCCCTGACCGTCTCTCAACACATGACCCAGATAGGCGACCTCGGGCTGACAGTAATGCAATTTCTGTAAAGGAGCTTTGTGGTCACACTCAGCCAGTCTTTTCAGCAACAAAACAGAGTCAATGTGGCAGGCCTCCTTAGATGGAGACGCAATCAACAAATCATCAGCGTACTGCAACAGAGTGCTTCCACCAGAGAAGTGCAAATCCTGCAGATCGCGTCTCACTGTTGCAGTGTACACTGTGGGACTCTCAACATAACCCTGTGGCAAGCGGGTCCAGGTAGGCTGCTGGCCCTTAAATGTGAATGCAAACAGATACTGGCTATCTGGATGCAATGGGATGGAAAAGAAGGCTGAACACAAATCAGTGACTGTGTAGTATTTTGAATCTGGGGGCAGTGATGCAAGGTTGAAATTGGTATCTGGCACAATAGGAGCTGTGGGAACTACAATGTTATTTCTAGCTTGCAAATCTTGTACAAATCTCCATTCGTCAGGTCCGTTGGTTTTGGAATGGGCAAAATCGGAGTGTTGCAAGGACTTTGTGTCTCTATCAACACACCTTGATTCAAGAGGGACTGAATTACACCTTCAATTGTGGTGTTTTGGTCTTTGTTTGGTTTTATTTTGGTTTTATTTTGGTTGGACTTCCCGTTTGGTTCCTCACTTCCTGTGTTTCCCCCGTGCATTTTGGTAAACTTCACTAACACACCTGTTTTGAGTTTTCCCTCGTCACGGCGCAGCAGAGAGCCACACCTGTGTCTTATCAGCCAATCTGATCTTCCTACAAGAGGCCTGGAGACGCTCTCTACTGTGCCAGAGTCTTGTTTGCTACACACAGTTGGTAATTCAGCTCCAGGCCCTTCGTGCAACTTTAGAGAAAAAAATCTGAACTTTATCTCTGTGTTTTGGACGTATTTGTGTTTGTTTCTCACGTGCCCTCTTGTGTCTTTTTTCCAGTGCCTTCCCGAGGAAACCACCCACAGCTCTCTTCCCCTCATGACCACCCCTGCGCCTCCTTTCCCTGGATCATCACATTTTGCCATTTCTACAATAAACCTTCTTATTTTGTCACTCATTCTGGTCTCTGCTCCTGAGTCTAAAAACCACCGAACATAACAGTAGACTCTGGCCTTCATGGACTCAGCGGAACCAGACCCCATCAGAAACGCTCTAGCCCATCAAGGACAACGCCTGGGCCATCACGAGAATCTACTTACGGAAATTATTACTTCTCTGCAGAATCTCAGCACCCAGGTCTCCACTCTCTCCAAACAGTTCCATGTCACCACTCAGCCTCCAGCCACTCCCCCTGAATCAGCCTCGGTGAGTCAGAACTCCGCTAGCTCCCCTGTGTTAGCCTCCCCTTCTTATTCCCCTGTTAGAGAGCCGTTTGTGCCTCCACCTGAGTTTTTCGCCGGTGAGATTGGTTCAGCCGGTAGTTTTGTGTTAAAGTGTTCACTTGTGTTTGATCAACAACCCCTTAGTTATTTTTCTGATCGTTCTAAGATCGCTTATGTGATAAACCTTCTCCGAGGCAGGGCATCACAGTGGGCTAAGAGTTTGTGGGAGAAAGAATCCCCGTGTTTAGTGTCTTTTTCAGCCTTCTCCCAGGAACTCCTTCGGGTGTTCGATCATCCTCTTAAGGGTCAGGAGGCTGCTAAAAGACTATTTTCTCTCTCCCAGGGCTTGCAGTCAGTTGCTAGTTTTTCTATTGAGTTTCGAATCACAGCTTTAGAGAGTGGTTGGGGGGAACAAGAACTTAAGGGGAACTTTTTACGTAGTCTCTCAGAGGAGCTTAAAGATGAACTTGCCACTCGTGACGAGCCCGAATCTCTAGAGGCTCTGATCACTTTAGCTATCCGCATAGATAATAGGATGAGAGAGAGACAGAGAGAGAAGAGGCAGACCAAGTCCCGTTCACTAGCCTCCCCCTCAGGTCAATTGCCGGCTTACTCTCCTCCACTTCCCAAAGTTAACGTCTCTCCACCGAAATCCCCTGCTGACGAACCCATGCAAATAGGTCGTGCCAAATTAAGCCCCAGCGAGCGACAGCGCAGAATGTCTTGTAAACTCTGTATTTACTGTGGTCAAGCCGGCCATTTTCTAGTTGCCAGTCCTCTTGTGCCAAAAGACGAGGCTTACTAACGGCGGAGAGCGCGTCAGTAAGCCAGACCTCTTCCTCCTCAAGCTCTCCATCTCGCATAGTGGTTCCTGCCTGTCTTCTGTGGGAACGCAATTCGTTACCCCTTCGAGTTCTTGTTGATTCCGGTGCAGACGACAATTTTATTCAAGACGAACTCGCTCGTCAAACGCGCCTGCCGCTTGTTCTTTTAGAGACTCCCAAAGTTGTTACAGCCCTAGATGGTCGCGTCATTGCCGAGGTAACTCACCGCACGGTTCCCCTCACGTTGATTATCTCTGGTAATCATCGTGAGGACCTATCTTTTTTTGTCATTCCTTCTCCCCAGTCACCTATAGTCCTCGGTCTTCCCTGGCTAAAGCTCCACAACCCCCAAATTAATTGGCAGACAGCCTCCATCTCCAACTGGAGCACCCACTGCCATTCTCACTGCCTCCGTTCGGCTAATCCTCCCTCCGCTCTATCCTTTGTCGCTCCCAGTTCCCCAGATTTGGCTAGCGTCCCTAGTGAGTACCACGATCTTGCGCTGGTTTTCAGCAAGGACTTGGCTGTTTCTCTGCCTCCGCACCGTCCCTATGACTGTGCTATAGATCTGCTCCCTGGCGCCCCTCTCCCTAGTAGCCGGCTTTACAACTTGTCCCGACCTGAGAGGGAGGCTATGGAGAAGTACATCCAAGAGTCTTTAGCCACCGGTCTCATTCGTCCTTCATCCTCCCCGCTTGGTGCTGGATTCTTCTTTGTCAAAAAAAAGATTCCACCCTTCGCCCTTGCATTGATTTCCGTGGTCTTAATGACATAACTGTTAAGAACAAATACTCCCTTCCCCTCATTGACCCTTCATTCGAGCCCTTGTGCTGCGCTAAAATGTTCACTAAACTCGACCTTCGTAACGCTTATCACCTGATCTGCATCAAGCAGGGGGACGAATGGAAGACCGCGTTTAACACCCCACTAGGCCATTTTGAGTACCAGGTCATGCCTTTTGGTCTTACTAATGCCCCTGCAGTGTTTCAGGCCCTTATTAATGATGTACTTCGAGACATGTTGAACCGGTTCGTGTTTGTCTACCTCGACGACATTTTGATTTTCTCTCGCACCCCTCTAGAGCATTCCCAGCATGTTCGTCTTGTCCTTCAAAGATTACTTGAGAACAGGTTGTTTGTTAAGCCAGAGAAGTGTGAGTTCCACTCTGAATCTGTTAGTTTCTTGGGCTACATAATTGCCCGAGGTCAGCTACAACCAGACCCAGCCAAGATTCAGGCTGTTACTGAATGGTCCACTCCCACTTCTCGGAAAGAACTCCAAAGATTTTTGGGCTTTGCCAACTTCTATCGTAGGTTTATTAGAGACTGCAGCAAGGTAGCAGCACCCCTCACCTGTCTCAACTCCACCGGTTTCCCCTTTAAGTGGTCTCCAGAGGCTGAGGTAGCATTCTCTAGGCTTAAGACACTGTTCACCACGGCACCTATTTTGAGACATCCTGATCCTAAACTCCAGTTCGTGGTGGAGGTGGACGCCTCTGATGTGGGAGTTGGCGCTGTGCTGTCCCAGAGCGATCCAGAGACTCTGAAGCTTCACCCCTGTGCTTTTTTCTCCCGTCGTCTGTCTCCAGCGGAAAGAAACTATGATGTGGGTAACAGAGAGCTGTTGGCTGTGGTCCTCGCCCTTCAGGAATGGAGGCATTGGCTGGAGGGTACCGAGACTCCCTTTTTGATTTGGACTGACCATAAGAACCTTTCCTATCTCCGGACGGCGCACCGCCTCAACCCTCGTCAGGCCCGGTGGGCCCTGTTCTTAAGTCGGTTCAACTTCTCCCTTTCCTACAGACCCGGGTCCAAGAATGTTAAGCCTGACGCCCTTTCACGGAGAGACACCGTCTCAGAAGTTCCTGAGGAACTGGACTTGATCCTTTCCCCCCAGTGTGTCATAGGAGCAGCTACGTGGGAGATCCAGACCATCGTCCGTGAGGCCCAGAGGGCGGAGCCTGACCCTGGGACGGGTCCAGCTGGGCTGATGTTCGTGCCGGAGGTCGCCAGGTCCCCGGTTCTCCAGTGGGGTCACTCATCTAAATTGACGTGCCACCCAGGCTTCATCAGAACTCTCCAGTTCCTCCAGCGCCATTTCTGGTGGCCGGGGATGACGCGAGACACGCGTCAGTTTGTTGCCGCTTGCTCTGTCTGTGCCCGAGGGAAGGCGTCCCATCAACTTCCCGCTGGCCTGTTGCGCCCTCTTCCCACTCCCAGCTGCCCTTGGTCACACATAGCTCTCAACTTCATCACCGGACTACCACCCTCTGAAGGTAACACTGTCATACTCACCACTGTTGACCGTTTTTCCAAGTTTGTCCACTACGTTCCCCTCCCTAAACTTCCCACCTCCCTGGAGACTGCTAAACTGTTGGTCACTCACGTATTCAGGTTGCATGGAATTCCTAGTGACTTTGTTTCAGACCGTGGTCCCCAGTTCAGCTCCGCTGTTTGGAAAGCTTTCTGTCAGGAGTTGGGCGCAACAGCCAGCCTCTCATCTGGTTATCACCCCCAGACCAACGGCCAGACAGAGCGGGCCAACCAGAGCCTGGAGGCGGCCCTTCGCTGTGTTGCTGCTCATCACCTGGTTACCTGGAGTCTTCAGTTACCCTGGATCGAATACGCGCACAACTCACTTTCAGTCTCTGCTACCGGTATGTCCCCCTTCCAGTGTTGTTACGGTTATCAACCACCTCTCTTTCCAGAGCAGGAACACTCTGGGTTGCCGTCCCCTCGCTCCAACACCACCTCCGGAGAGTCCGAGAGGTTTGGAGAGCTGCCAGAGCCGCCCTTTCTCGCTCCGCTGAAAAGAACAAGCAACTGCTCGCCATCTCCGGAGTACCAGATTGGGCAGAAGGTCTGGCTGTCAGCTCGCGACCTGCCTCTGGACGTGGAGTCGAAGAAGCTCGCCTCACGGTTTGTTGGTCCTTTTTGAAGTGGTGAGAATCATTAATCCTTCTGCTGTGACTCTCAGGTTACCGGAGACGTGGAGAATCCATCCTACTTTCCATGTTTCGCTTCTGAAACCCGTGTCCACCAGCGACCTGAGCCCCCCGGCCGTCGCCCCTCCACCCCCCCGGATCATTGACAACCATCCTGCATATACGGTCTCCAGGATTCTGGATGTGCGGCCGCGGGGACGCGGTTTTCAGTACCTGGTGGACTGGGAGGGTTACGGTCCGGAGGAGCGCTCCTGGATTTCCAGATCCCTGATTCTGGATGAGAATTTGTTGCGGGACTTCTACGTGGCCCACCCGGACAAGCCAGGAAGGACGCCAGGAGGCATCCGTTGAGAGGGGGGTACTGTGGTGTTTTGGTCTTTGTTTGGTTTTATTTTGGTTGGACTTCCCGTTTGGTTCCTCACTTCCTGTGTTTCCCCCGTGCATTTTGGTAAACTTCACTAACACACCTGTTTTGAGTTTTCCCTCGTCACGGCGCAGCAGAGAGCCACACCTGTGTCTTATCAGCCAATCTGATCTTCCTACAAGAGGCCTGGAGACGCTCTCTACTGTGCCAGAGTCTTGTTTGCTACACACAGTCGGTAATTCAGCTCCAGGCCCTTCGTGCAACTTTAGAGAAAAAAATCTGAACTTTATCTCTGTGTTTTGGACGTATTTGTGTTTGTTTCTCACGTGCCCTCTTGTGTCTTTTTTCCAGTGCCTTCCCGAGGAAACCGCCCACAGCTCTCTTCCCCTCACGACCACCCCCGCGCCTCCTTTCCCTGGATCATCACATTTTGCCATTTCTACAATAAACCTTCTTATTTTTTCACTCATTCTGGTCTCTGCTCCTGAGTCTAAAAACCACCGAACATAACATCAATTCCTGCAATTGATCTGTATGGCAAATGGCATGGTCTGATCATTGGCAGCTTCGCATTAGTTTTGAGTGTCACATTATGAGGCGAAGCAGATGTCACAAATCCTGCATGGTTCTTATGTTTAGCCCACATAATAGCCGGTACATCAGAAAGGTCTGACTGGGGTCCAAACTGAGATAAAGGGGGTGGCTGCAGATACACAAATGTGCTCTGTGGCAGTGTGAGAGAGTTTGTTAGTTTTGACAAACAATCCATCTCTCAAGGCTGTTACTGTGTGTGTTCTGTCTGTAGCGGCCTGTATCAAAGAATGGCATTGTATCACCATCTCACTGACTTGCTTTGGTTCAAAGCCTGCAGTTACAGCAACAATGACGTGCGTTAGGATTCTACAATCCTGGATTAATGTTTGTTGTTTTTCAGACCATTTGACAGCCAACGCACACCTTGAGGGACCCATCAATATTAACTGCTAACTTACCAAATGATCTTGTGTGTTTAGATACGGATAGCATACAGTTTTGTACTCTTCTGTAGGATTGATTGCAGCAACACAACGGCCGTGTCCAAATTCAGGGGCTGCAGCCCAGGAAGGGCGCATTTGAAGGCCAATTACGTCACAACGCTGCGCGAAGGCTGTCCAAATTCGAAGGCTGCGCCACATGCAGCCCACAAATGCAGCCTTCCCCACCCTCGTTTAGGAGGACGCACCGCTACCATCCTTCGCGGCCCTATAAATCCCAAGCGCCTTTGCGCGCCGCAGCTCAGTAACGATGGCGACACCAAGCGGAGAGGACACGACATTCACATGTAAGTATCGTGTTCACACTTGTGACTCATCTAAACACCCAACTTCAGACATGTTAAACATCAAGGGATTAGAAAACCCCCAAATGCCATCATTCAGTCAGAATATGTGACGCTGGTCATGCTCAGCATCATGCTGTCGGATGTCAAGCCTCAAATGCCGTCACTGCCGAAATGTTTGACGGAAAACGGAAAAAAAGTCCAGTCCAACGTTTGGATTGAATGAAGAGCTAAATTCAGGATCATCCTCATTATCATCGTCATCATGTATGTTTGCGACATTAGAACCCTTTTGCCTGTTGACACAACACAACACGTGTGCTTCATTTAATTTTGTCTTAGGGAGCAGGGAGCAGACGGCCACCCTTATCGCCCTCCGTGGACAGCATGACAACCTGTTCACGGGGGCGAAGAACTCGGCCGCTGTTGGATGGAGGTAAGGCAATAACGAATAGCCCAGTCGTCAGTGTCCTGGTGTCACTTGTAAATCTTTGCATCCCTGTGTGAATGTGGTCGTGTTCACAATGCCTCTTGTGTCTGTCTGTGTTCAGAACAATCCTGGAAGAAATGGGCCTGCAGGCCAAGAAGAAGTGGGACAACCTAAAGAAAAAGTACAAAGTAGGTGCAGGTGTGAATGATGATGTGGAAACTAAATTTCATTCATTTAACCCATGCAAGTCAATGAATACTTTGCTGGAAATAGCTGACGTGATTGATTTCCACTGCCTTAGGACTGCAAATATCCGGCGACGGGAGAGGGGGTCGCGGGAAGTTCCACCGCCGCTACGTGGCCCTGGTTTGTCCACATGGACGAGGTGTTGGGACAGAGGCCGTCGATCAGACCCCCTGTCCTGATTGCCTCGTTACCAGAGGACACACCAGGGCCGAGTGCGGCGGCGGTGGACCACGCGGCCAACGAGGAGGAGGAGGAGGAGGAGGGGGACGAGGAGGTGGAGGGGGGTCCGGGCCAGGAGGGAACAGGGGAGGCAGGGCCCCCGTCGAGGAGGAGGAGCAGTAGCAACGACGAACTGGTCGAGCTCCTGAGGGAGGACATGAGACAGCAGAGGGAGGCGGACGAACAGCGGGAACGCTCGAGCAGAGAGAGGATGGACAGGCTGTTCTCTCTGCTCGAGCGGATGGCCGACCGTTGAGTGTCGTATTTTCTTTTGGTCGGCCATCACTTTTAATTTATTGTTAATTTATCATTTCTATTTATTCACCATTGTGTTCACCATTATTATTTGTGAGATGTATTTCATTTGATTAAAAGTATTTCCCCTGTCATTCGTAGTCCATTCCATTCAGTGTTCACAATTTTCATAATATGAACATAACATTAACGAGTCACAACATCAAACCTGTCGTCTTTCACTCTCTGTCCCATATTGCACCTTCGACATACTAAACATAGCTGTTATTCACCAATGGGTCAACGTTGATTTTGCAACGTTGATAATACAAGTCAGCTCTGACGCATCCTGTCGTTAATTATTGTGCACACAAAAAAATGTACACGTTTGATGGATTACAACCAAAACAGACTTTGATGCACCTCACAACTTGAACTGAAACATAACGACATTGACCCTTGTCCCCCCCTCAAGTTTACCACCCTCTGGACACCTTTGTGGCAAAAATGTACACGCACAGACAAACTGCCATGAAATCACCACACACCAATATGTATTTCCGACCTTGTGTTTCATAAATCACTCAAACTTCCCACTCATGCAACTACCAAACATCCAATCAGGATTTCATGCCTTGGCCCACAATGGGAGAATGGTTGAATCTGGTGGACTGCAGTAAAAATGTCACGTATCACTACTCTCCGTCAAAATGACATGCTGACATTAGGCAATGCATGGTTCAATACTGTGATGGCAGTGAGATTGAAAAATGTGGTTTGAATGGCAGTCAATGAGTACATGAGAATATTATAGATACCATGTCATGTTGTAAATGACATGTATATACGAGTCATTACTATTGCTGAACTTCTTATTATGTTGTTTGTCACCTTTTATTGTTGTACAAGTGTGATACTGTCCTCTGGCTGCTGTGACTGAGTAATTTCCCCATTTGCAGGACACAAAGGAATTCTGATTCTGATTCTGATGAGGCAGTCTTGGCCACGACGGTGTCCAGAGGGTGGTGAATCCATAAATAGAACATGAAAGACATGAGAGTAAAGGACATTGGACAACAAAATTTTACTCGAAAGAAAAGTGCCATGAAATTCATGTCATGAACCGTGACAGCCAAACTGATCACCGACAACAAAAAGAAATGAGGAAAGTGTACACAATGGGGGTAAGGGGTAAAACAATGATGAATGAAGTCAGTTGCAGTGGTAGGCTGAGCAGGAGTCCCTGGCAGTGCTGCTGGGCTCGATGGGATGCCACAAGAAAGACCCTGGTGGCAGTGGGACATCATCTGGGGTGGCATTCGGGGTGTTTGGGAGGTGCGGTCTCCACTGTCCACCAGGTCGTCCATCAACAGGGTTTGCAGGGCTGACTCGATCGACGGCTGCCATGCCACTGAGGATTTTTCAGGAAAGAGGCAAGAATTATGACATCATAATGTGATCATTATATAAACATGGTGACTGATCACGACGAACACAACTATCTACCACACACTTCAAATAGGAATAATGCCTCCAAGATCATTTTACTTGCCAACTATAGATAGTCGTGGTCAGGGATCACCTCCTCCAGGGCAGACACCTCCGCAGACAGCTGGTCCCGCCATGGAGCACCACTGGCTGCCTCCAACACGTTCTCCCCCTCATCCTCTGGCATGACGTCCTGCAGCTCATCCTCTGGGGGCATGATGTCACCTGCCCCCAGGCAGATGTTGTGCAGGACGGCACAAGCTGTTACTACCTGGAATGACAGGGGATGTACATCAATTTTGACTTACTCTGCTTAAATACTCAAGGAAACAAAAATGAATCCTGACATACCTGAGGCACAAAGGTGTGGTGCACCTCCAGCGCTTGCAGGTAGATGGACCTGAACCTGGTCTTCATCATTCCAAAGGCACGCTCAATGATAGAGCGTGCCCTGGAATGATGGACATTAAAGCGCTGGGCTCCCACACCTTGCACAGGCCGTTTGTAGGGAGTGATGAGGGGGAGTGGATGTTGGAGGCACGGGTACCCACCATCTGCGAGGATGAAGTGCCCTGGAGGAGGGTAGATGGCCTGTCTGTACAGTGGGCTGTGCCGGAGTACTCTGGAGTCGTGCACCGACCCCGGCCAGCCCACGTACGTGTCCATGAAGCGGCCCTGATGGTCACATACTGCCTGCATTATGATGGAGGAGAACAGTTTTCTGTTCTTGTAGCAGTGACCATCAGGGCCGCTTGGTGGCTTGATCCTCACATGGCAGCCGTCGATCGATCCAGCAGCTTTTAAAAAAGCTCTGTGTCCTGCCAGCCCTGCAAACCCCCGAGTTACTGCAGCCAGGTCTTCAGCTGTCTTTGGGAGGTGGATGACCTTGTGGCGAATGGCCACCACCTCCCCAGTAACTCGGTGGACGATCCAGTGGACGGTGGAGCGAGGCATCCCGAACACCCTTGAGACCACCCTGTATGATGCCCCACTCGCCAGCCAGAAGAGAAACACCAAGGTCTCTATTGTGGCACCCCATCCGTGTCTCCGATCTTGTTTGAGAAGGTTCAGCAGCACTGCCAGGGATTCTCTGCTCAGCCGGAAGTCCTGCCTGGTGTCCCCGTCCTCGAAGAACCTGTCGAGGACGGGAACGGCCATGTTGACCCTGCAGTACCGGGGTCTGGTCTGGATTTGGAAAGGAGGGGAAGAACAGGAGACGAAAAATGGTAGATCAGACAATAGCTAGCCTCATTTTAGTTGATGAGATGATTCTAGTTAGTGTGGATGCTTCAGAGCATTCACACTATTGTCCTTCTGGAATTTATTGCAGTTATTATTATTATTATTATTATTATTATTATTATTATTGTTATTGTTATTATTGACATTATTACTATTATTGTTGTTGTCATTATTATTGTCATTATTATTATTATGATTGTCATTATTATTATTATTAGTAGTAGTAGTGGTAGTAGTAGTAGTAGTCGTCCGTACGTTCTTCAGCACGCTTCTACTCCTACAGATTTCATGCTACGGTAACCATTCCACTATCAGGATGTTCAGCTTTTTATGCTCTTTCAGCCTTGTACTTTTCTGCTTTTTAGCTTTTCAACTTTTTCAAATCTCCAGCTATTTCAAGGAAGAATTAATATGGTAGCAGATGGGAGAATCTTCAGATCTTCTTCAGAACTCATCCACTTTCGACCTCTTCTTGTCCCTCATACTACAGACACCATTCACACTTTCTCCAAGTTACAGGACTTTGGATTATTGGGCATGTATTCAGCTTTTTTACTTCTTTTACAGTTTTGAAGTCATCACAGTTTTGGTTTTCAGGGTGTTCAGCTCATCTCCTGGTTTTATGACACATGTTCAGCTAAGACACTGTTCAACTATCATGGTCTTCAGCTTTTTTCAGCCCATTCAGCATATTACTTTTCACCTTTTCAGCTTTTTCTGCACATTCTTGGCCATTCACTCTTGCAGTTTTCTGCATTTCCGGCGAGTGTTTTCCAGTAGGCCTACATTCAGCGGGTTTCCGAAATCACTTCAGCCTTCAGCATTCACACTGTATTTTCGCAGGTAATGCTACTTTTCCTAGTTATTTAATTGAGGTCGGGTCTGTCAATCAATTGTCACGGTTATCTGGCATTCACCTGTGCCTTTCTACAGTTTATATGTCTAGCATTTCAGTATTGTATTGGCATGTTACTGACACCTGGCTAATGATGATATTGATGATGATGATGATGATGATAACATTACTGTGGGTTCAAATGAAAATGTTTTACCTCTCCACGTTCCTCACTCAACCGGAGATACACCAGTCGGCGTCGGCGCCGGCTCCGGCTCCGGCTCCGGCTCCGGCGCCGACGGAGCAGCATCTCCTCTTCCTCCAAGATGAGGTATATCAGTAGGCACACCACTGCTTTCATACGCTCAAACATTTTCATCAGACTCTCTACTCGTGTTCTGGATTTCGCGGGCCTGTGCGGCAGATGTAGTGACGTACGGGTGGGGCGGGAACATCTGGTGGCCAACCAGGAAATGCTCCGACGGCTAGACCGTCCCATTTCACAACGGTTGACGCGGCCTTCAAGGTCTCTCCTAAGGCCGCGGCCTTCGTGGACCGCTAAGGCCGCGGCCTTGAAGGCTGCAGCCCCTGAATTTGGACACGGCCAACAACAATTTAATATAGGGCTCATGGCAGACATCAATGACGCACAAGCTGGTGACGTTTTGGTGATGCTCTGAATGTGTGGCACCGTGAAAATGTCAATTATGTTAAACTCTGGCAAAGTCCAGCAAAACAGACTGCAAACACTGCATTGCTTGAAACGCTCTGTTGTCTGGTAGAGTCAGTCCAGCTGGAGTACAATGAATGGTGGCATGTAGCTTACACAACAAATCTCTTTCCATCAAATTTAAAGGACAGTTTTCTGTAATTATCCTTTCTTCCTCTTCATCACATTTTTTAAAGGTGCAACTTTATCAGAAGAGAAAGATCTTCATTGTCAGATTTTTTCTTATGCCTAAACAGACCTAAATAAACATAACTCTTCACTTTCATGACTGAATAACCTGAACAAACAAACTGACCTTAAAAGGGACAACACAATCTCATACTGTTTTACTTTAATTATATTTGGCGGACCCTACCACCTTTCCAGCCTTCTGGGGATGTTATTTTCTTAAACAGCCTGTACATACAGTTACAGAGATAGACTATTTCTGAGTTTTTATTATAACCTCATTAATATTCCAAAGATCAAAATTCTGAGCTTGGATTTACTATCCAAAAAACTACACAGTGCCCCTTTTAAGAGAATCAGCATTTAGACTCTGTAATAATAATATTTCTCTTTCCAAACATCTGTGCGTCATGTGACTGATAGGGTTCACCTGCATTGAATCTTTTTTTTAAAAAGTGAGAAAGCAGACTGATTCGTGATTCAAACTGCACAACAGTCAGGTAATGGAGAACACGTTAAGACTAAATAACTGAACCCAAATTACCTCAAATCCACTTTCTTCTCTCTTTTTTTTTCTTTTTTTTTGCTCTCAGTGTGTGCATTTGGCTGTAGCTGTGTGTGTGTGATTGGCTCCTCCTCCTTGCAAGTTCTAATGTTGTCCATTTTGCAGTCGTGGTGTTTTACTTTTGTCTCGAGAAACTTAAAGTAACATGTAAATCTATGTATAAATCACTGATATCAATATAAGTGCAAGTGTAGAGATTCTTTGTAAGTTTTTCTTCTCAAAAACTTACTTCGTCCTGTCTCATCTCTCAGTCTCTTAATACATAAGACCAAGTATCTTGATTAAACTCATCTGAATGTTTAAGTATAACAGCACACATCGTCTGTCAGCCAGGGAAGGCATAGTTTCTCCCTTGATCTAACTTTTCACACTGAGCTGGAGAAATTTTAGACAAATAAATAACACTATTATAACACTAGTTGTAGACTAGAATTGAATAGAATAGACTGTTTATCTAATCCAGGGGTCTGCATCCTGCCCCTCTGCAGTGGCTCCCTGTGGCTTTGACATTTTATCTGTATACTTCTCCCCCACTGTATGTCATTGCTGTTCTACTGGCATAAGGTACATGAAAACGATATGTCACTGGTGCGCCACTGACACAAACTCCGTCCCATCAGCATGTGTCACTTCTTGACTGGCATTTCCCACTTGTGACTTTAGTATGTTGCTGCTGGGTGCCTTATACACATGGCATGCTTTTGTGTTGTGCTCTTCTCCACTCCTCTTTTCACCAGCAGGTAGTGTTAGAATGTTTATAAAATTAATATTATACTGGGATAGAAATATCCATTGTTTTATTACGTTAATCTTTTTTTTCTTTACTTTTTTCTTTATATTATAATTATTCAACAGCTGTCACTGATGTGATTTTTTTTCTGGTAGATTTAAAAGCAATAGTTATCGCACAGTTGTTTAGTAGTTCAGACACTTTCCATGGGTATATACTTTTGCTGACATAGTCTGTATTATCAATGAGGTTTTATTTTGAAGGTCTTGACCTAAAGACTCAGGTTAACAAGGACAGCCCAACCTCTTCCCAGGCCCCTCTCACTGAGCAGTGTAGCCTGTGAGTCTCCACCATTTAATTACTGCTCTTACAATGAAGCCGGATTTAAATCTTCTTTTTTTCATTTTAACTACTGTTGAGGTCACTCTCCCTCTGGAATATTGCCCAACTCATTGCCAGTGTGACTGGGACATATACAGTGCGTCATGTTTTGGAGCTAAGTACATGCCTGTTTTCCATTCTAGCACACAGGAGGTGTAAGTAACTTTTTTTTAACACTGAATTCAGCTTGTTACTCTTCATTGTATTTATACTGAAAAGTCCCAAGACACGTTATTTCTGTTTCAGGTGGCTTGTTGGGACAAACCTTCCTTTTATTCCACAGAATGCCTTTGCCAACTTGGCCAACATTTCTCGCATGTAAGATTCTCCTTTTTTTTCCCCTAGCAAACCATTACTGGCAGACAAAAGACAATGTCACTTACCAAGTAAAAGCTGGCTCAATCTGGCAGAGAATGCATTCAGAATTCTGACCAAGGCTGCACAAGCCATTGCTTTTTTGATAATAGAAAACCTTTATTTGTCAGTCAACATAGTGGTAGTCTTGACAGATTTTAGACAATTTTAAAAAAAACAAAAAAAAAACTACTTTGCAGAAACAAAAAGCCTCCTGTGTACATTTGTACAGGCCTGCTATCTCTTGCAATACATTTTCTGTCTGCTTCAGAATAAAATATCTGATTATAATAATCTAACATGGCAAAAAACTGATATACCTTGTGAAAAGCTCAGTTACTGTAATATGAAGACCAGCATTTCCTCTACATAAGGTTGTTTAATCACACATGACCAAGACACATAGATTGTGAAAATTCTGTTTTGAGATGGGATTAATAACCTCTTTTATTGTGAATGCTGATTAAGCGATCAAACTTGATCTTATCGCTTTTCCATATTAGTGTGAATGGTGATTCAGGATTCACTGTCTGTGGTCTTTATAATTAGGATTCTGACTTATTCTTCTTTTGTTCAGTTTTTGCTTCACTACTACTTCAGCATGCTTTCAGCTACAGGAATCATTCAAATATCAAAATGTTGAGGTTTTTAAAGATTTCTGCTTGTATTCTAACACTACAGCCTTTACTTCAACTACCCTTGCAACTATTGCTTCTGCTACTACAACTTGGCTACTGCTACTACTAATACTACTACGATTACTGCTACTACTACTATAAGAACTGCTACTACTGCTAGTCACTACAACCTTTATCATAACCATTGACAGCTTTTAAAAGAATTGCATTTCTGTTTTTTCAGTGAAGCAATATAGCACTGCTATTACTAGTCGAGCAACGATATTTCAAATCCTCAGATATTTTTTATTTGATTATTGATTACACGTGAAGCAGTTCCTAATGAGTGCGTCATTATTAAGCTATTTTCAACCATAGCAATAGTATGATGTTTGCGCTTAACGAGAGCAGCACAATACTGATTTCCAACTAATTCCCATTGTCAGTATTAGACCTGCAAGAAATCAAGGTTTCAAGGTTTATTTTTATTTTACAAATCATTTTAAAATCCAAAATACAATTTCAATTCATAATATACAGTAGACATGATCTTGTAAATGATGCAAAGTGCGGGGAAGGAGGGAGAACCAAAGGGCAGACAACCACTGAGAACTTAAAGGGTTTTATTTGAGGACTGAAAAAAGCGGAAAAAAGGTGAGCTGAGGGGGGAATCCAGGGGGGCGTGAATCCGGGGAGGACGAGGGAGCCAGTGGAGGGAATCCGGGGTGAAAGGCCAAGGGGGGGTTCCAGGGGGAAGAGCGGGTCCAGGGGTGGAGACGAGGAGGCAGGGACCAGGGAGTTGTGGAGCACAGAAAGACAGGACGAGGACACTGGGCAGGAGACACAGGAGACTTGATAAGTAAAAAACTAGTTGGAACGCTGAAGTCAAAAAGGAGCCTGACGCAGTACCGCTATGGTGACTGTAAAGATCTGGCAGTCGTGGATGAGGAAACCAGGGTATTTAAGCCGGAGGAGTGATGAGGTGATGGGATGCAGCTGTGTTCCCTGCGCACCTGTCGCCAATCCCTGGAGCACTGCCTGCAGAAAAACAAAAAGGGGAGAGAGAGAGGGAAGAAAAGGGAGACTGGGAGAGGAGGGGCGGAGCGCAACAGTGCCTCCCCCTCAACGGTCGCCACCTGGCAACCCACATGGCTTCTCTGGGTGAGTCTGGTGAAACTCCCTCACCATCACCGGATCCACGATGAAGGAGCGGGGGATCCAGCACCGTTCTTCCGGGCTGTAGCCCTCCCAGTCGACCAGATACTGGAACCCCCGTCCACGGCGATGCAAATACAGGAGCCGCTGAACGGTGTAAACAGGACCTCTATCAACCAGTCGGGGGGGAGGGTCGGCCGGAAGGGGTGGAGACAGGCTTAAGTTGGGACACGTGAAAAACAGGGTGGATTCGTAGGGAGGGGGGAAGGCGGAGTTTGACTGAGACAGGATTAACTAGTGAGTCAATGACAAAGGGGCCCAGGAAACGCAGAGACAGTTTGCGGGAGTGAGCTTTGAGTGGGATATTTTTTGAAGACAGCCAAAAACTCTGACCTGGTATGTACTGTGGTGCGGGAATGCGGTGTCGGTCAGCCAGTCGACGGTTCCTCTGCTCCGAGCACAGCAGAGCGGAGCGAGCCTGTCTCCAGATGTGGCGGCAGCGGCGGAGATGGAGTTGGACGGATGGGACAGCGATCTCCCCCTCCTGGGCGGGGAAAAGTGGTGGCTGATACCCTAAGGAGCATTCGAAAGGGGTGAGACCTGTGGCAGAGCTGGACAGTGAATTATGTGCATACTCAACCCAGGGCAGATGTTCACTCCAGGATGCTGGGTTTTGCGCAGCCACACAGCGGAGAGCAGCTTCCAGTTCCTGGTTGGCTCGCTCCGCCTGCCCGTTGGACTGGGGATGGTACCCCGATGACAGGCTGACCGACGCTCCCAGGGCAGTGCAAAAAGCCTTCCAGACGCGGGAGATGAACTGTGGTTCTCTGTCCAAGACGATGTCTGCAGGGATTCCATGGAGGCGGAAGACATTGGATACGAGGAGGTTGGCTGTTTCTCTGGCAGAGGGTAACTTGGGAAGGGCGATGAAATGGAAGGATTTAGAGAAGCGGTCAATGATGGTGAGGATGACAGAATTACCTTTGCAGGGGGGCAAACCAGAAACGAAATCCAGGGCTATGTGGGACCATGGGCGGCTTGGGACAGGCAGAGGGTGGAGGAGGCCGGCAGGGGGTCTGTGGGACGCTTTGCCCCGGGCGCACGTCTGGCAGGCAGCCACAAACTCTTTAGAGTCTGCCTGCATGGAGGGCCACCAGAAATGTCTGCGGAGGAGCTGGAAGGTCCGGTTCATGCCTGGATGACAGGAAAAAGGGGAGCAATGTGCCCACTGCAGCACTCACCACGTCAGGAACAAAGCGCTTACCGGGGGGGGGGGGGGGCATCTCCAGGGTCCGGCTGGGCGCGCAAAGCATCCTCAATCATTCCCTCAATCTCCCATTTGAGGGCTCCAATGACGCAGGAGGACGGCAGGATGGTGTCATGGCTCGAGGGGGTTTCTGAAACTGAAAACTGTCTGGAGAGAGCATCGGGCTTCCCATTTTTACTTCCAGGATGGTAAGTGAGTGAGAAGTTGAAACGATCAAAGAACAGAGCCCACCGAGCTTGCCTGGAGTTCATTCGTTTGGTTGATTGTATGTATGAAAGATTTTTATGGTCAGTCCATACCGTGAATGGATGCTCCACCCCCCCGAGCCAGTTCCGCCACTCCTCCAATGCCAGTTTGACAGCCAGGAGTTCCCTGTCACCCACATCGTAGTTTCGCTCCGGGGTGGTCAGTCTGCGGGAGAAAAATGCACAAGGATGGAGCAAGTTGTCTGACTCACCGGGCTGTGAGAGCACCGCTCTGGGCTACAGCTTTAAGTTTCTCCGGGTCAGCTTTCACCTGGCCGCTCTGAACAATGTGTCCTAGGAAGGAGACAGAACTGCAGTGGAACTCACATTTCTCTGCTTTCGCGAAGAGCCGGTTCTCCAGCAACCACTGCAGGACCCGTCGCACATGTCCCCTGTGTTCCTCCTCCGAGTGAGAAAAGATGAGAATGTCATCTAAGTAAACAAAACAGAAATGGTTAATGAAGTCCCTCAACACATCATTAATCAGAGCCTGAAAAACTGCTGGTGCATTAGTGAGCCCGAACGGCATCACCAGATACTCAAAGTGGCCCAGGTGAGTATTGAAAGTGGTCTTCCACTCATCTCCTTCCTTTATTCGCACCAGGTGATACGCGTTCCGGAGGTCCAGCTTGGAAAAGATTGTGGCACCATGCAGAAGCTCAAAAGCGGATGACATGAGGGGCAAGGGATATTTATTTCTGATGGTGATCTGATTGAGGCCCTGGAAATCAATACAGGGACGGAGTGTTTTGTCTTTTTTACTGACGAAAAAGAAGCCCGCTCCCAGAGGGGAGGTGGAGGGTCTGATGATGCCTGCTGCCAGGGAATCAGCGATGTATTTCTCCATGGCTTCTCTCTCGGGGCGATAGAGGTTGTAGAGACGACCAGAGGGGAGGGGCGCATCTGGAATGAGATCAATAGTGCAGTCATAGGGCCGATGGGGGGGCAGAGAGAGGGCGCTCTCCTTGCTGAATACAGGAGCAAGATCATGGTACATGGGAGGAACACGGGAGAGGTCAGGGGAGGAAGGCTGGGCTGGAATGATGTCTTCGCCCTTGGGAGGACGGGCAGGCTGCAGACAGGTTTGAAAACAATAATTTCCCCAATTGAGGATCTTACCAGCAACCCGGTCAATCTGAGGGTTATGACGCACCAGCCACGAATGACCCAGGACTATAGGGGTAGAGGGAGAGGACAGGATCTTAAACGACAGACTTTCACTATGATTACCGGATACTAGGATCTGGAGGGGGAGGGACTGACGGGCCACTCGGGACAGCTCCTTTCCGTCTAAGGCTCGAACCACTATGGGCCTCTCCAGGGACTCTGTGGGAAGATTGGCTTGGGATACAAAAAGCTCATCAATGAAATTGTCCTCTGCCCCGGAGTCAATGAGAGCCAGGAGCTGTATGGGGCCGGAAGGAATGCTCAGGGACACGGGGACAGTGAGCCGGTTCGGTCTAGATGGGCAGGAGTGGGTTAGGCTCACCTGCCGCTCCTCATCAGCGGGTGAGCCTACTCTTTTGGCCGAACGGGGCAGGCAGCAATGAAATGACCAGATTTACCACAGAAAAGACATTTGCAGCCAAACGTCTCCGCCTCTCCTCCTGAGTGAGCCGGGTCCGGCTCAGCTGCATCGGTTTGGGGTCGACCGGGGTCGTTTGTGAGGGGCATAATGCCGCGGGCTTGGCGGGTGCGGTTACCACGGAGAACAGTGGCTGCTGTGAAGAATGAACAGAGGAAGGTGGGGGGCGTGGCGCTGAAGGCAGGTTACCTCTCTCCTTTTGTCGCTGTCTCCAGCGGTTGTCCATCCTCACAGTGAGGGAGATGAGAGAGTCCAGAGAGGAAGGATCATCCCTGGCCGCCAACTCGTCCTTCAGCCGCTCAGACAGACCCCGTGTGAAGGCGCCGCAAACAATAGCGGAGGTGGTGCCGCCACCCTGAAATCCACAGCGTAGTCCGCTGCGCTCCTCACCCCTTGGCGGATGGAGAGGAGCTGGCTCGATGCCTCACGGGACTGGAGGGAATGATCAAAAACTTTTTTAAACTCATCAAAAAACAGGGCAAAAGATGAAAAATAAACAGGGGAACACTCCCACAGAGCCGTGGCCCATTCTAATGCCCGCCCCTGCAGCAACCCGACTATATACTGGATCCGTGACTTGTCTGAGACAAAGGTTAGTGGGCGGTGCTGCAGGACCAGGGAGCACTGAAGCAGGAAGGACCGACAGCGAGCAGGATCGCCGGCATACGGCTCTGGGTGCACGGTGTGGGGTTCCCTTGTCGGAGCAGGAGGGCTGGGTTCGGCGGGGGCTGGAGCTTGAGCATGGGCAGGTTCTGGAGACTGGGAAAGGGTGACTTGGGCGAGTTGACCAGAGATAGCAGAGAGTTGAGTGGTGAGATTGCTTACTTGGGTAGTGAGGGCAGATGAATTATCCATGAGGGAGACCAGGAGTGAGTCATGTTTACGGAGGAGTGCCTCCTGGGAGCTGATGGTGTCCAGGAGGGTGTTGGCGTCCACTTGGTCCATGTTTGGCCAGATCTTTCTGATGCAAAGTGTGGGGAAGGAGGGAGAACCAAAGGGCAGACAACCACTGAGAACTTAAAGGGTTTTATTTGTTTTCACCGGTTGGATTTTTAATGTACTGTTTGTAAAGTGTGTTTTTCTTTTTAATTGACTTCAAAATGCCCCTCGTAAGCCATACTTTCTGATCCCCTGCATCACATTTGCTGG
The DNA here is from genome assembly GCF_040436345.1 of Pagrus major. Taxonomy (NCBI): domain Eukaryota; kingdom Metazoa; phylum Chordata; class Actinopteri; order Spariformes; family Sparidae; genus Pagrus; species Pagrus major. The sequence goes on from NC_133226.1 coordinate 2,782,481, forward strand.
TCTTTTCAGGTATGGTGGAGTTTACAGAGTCAGTTATTTCATCAAGGAAGGCATTATATGCCGCATCTGGGGTTTTGCCATGATTTAAATCTGAGGTTTTCAGATAATTTCATTAAGTTACTTTCACTCAGTACTTTCACTTTTGATTTTAACGGTGACTCATTCATCTTTTTTGTAAGATCTATGAAGAGTACTATAGGAAAGTGATCAGTGATGTCTGACAAAATTACACCTGAGTCAAAACAAGCATTGTGAGTATTTGTGATGATATTATCGATGATCGACTTACTGGATTCTGTTTCTCTTGTATATGTATTCATAGTGGGGGAAAAGGATGAAGAGTACAGTGTATTTATGAAATCATTTTTAGCACTGTTCTGTCTAGCTAGATCGATGTTAAAATCCCCAAGAATAAACAGTTTTCATTTGTTTTGTTTATGCAGTTTAATAATTAATCGAATTTAAGCTTGAAACTGTTCAAATCAGAATCTGGTGGTCGGTAAATTACCCCTACAATTATATTCTTTCCATTATTTATATTTATCTCAACAAATAAGGAATCTGAGTACCCATCATCAATATTTAGGTCATCACAGACACTCACGGAATGTAGTGAATTTATATATAAACATACACCTCCTCCTGGTCTGCCAGGTCTATTTCTATTGTATAATACATATCCTTTCAGGTTGAGGCTGTTCAGATATGATTTATCATTAATCAAAGTTTCACTACATCCAATTACATCAAACCTGTGGTCTAAGCTGGCCAAGAGGGATAGTAAATCATCATAATGCTTATTCAGGCTTCTAGTGTTTAAATGCATCAGAAAGTATGAGTGGTCATTTTTGCATTTAATAGATTTTAATTTATCCGGTGTATAGCGCTTACATTTTAACTTTTCGAAGCAATGCTGTTCGGGCACATCGCAGTTTCCCTCACTGATTATATCATCAAATCCCACTTAATGCACATGGTAAGAAATGCCTGATATCTAATGCGAAAGTCATATAAAACCACATTATAAAGTCTTGTATCTGGGAATTCCTTCATGTTAATCTAGATCTAGCTAAGCCTAAGGTAACTGAGATGTTAAGAAGAACTATGAAAAGAAGAGAGAGAAAGGGAAAAAGGAAAAATAACAAAATAACAAAATAAAATTAAATACAAGAGGAGGAAAAAAAAGAAATAAATAAAACAAAGAAAAAAAGAAAATACAATGACCGTTTAAAAGAAAACCTAGGACATCAATGCAAGATCAACCAACAGGTATAAGCAGTGAGGTCTCATGATCTCAAGATTTTAGAAAAGTGAAGTGAAGAGAGGAAAGGCTTACTGCATAACAAGTAATTTCCATGAGGATGGTTTCGTAGATGCTTCCCTCCTTCAGTCTGCAGACGGTGAGGTAGGTCCATGTTTTAATGAAGGCGCAGTTTCTTAGCATCGGACAGTTTATTTATAACACATTGGTTTGAGTTTGTGAGCAGGTGAAGACGTCCATCCTGAGTCCAGCTGGCTGCAAGCTTGTCCTTTAATTTTTTACGTAGGTCATCCAGAAGTTTCACCCGCTTGGCTGTTAAACTCTCCAGAATGTGCATCTTTGGTGTTGATCCCTTGAGCCGTTTTTTCGCTTTGTAGACCTTATCTCTGATGTTATATTGGGCAAACTTAACGGCGATTCCCCTTGGTTTGTTCTTTTTGTGGGATTTAGGTCCGAGGCGGTGGCTCCTGTCGATTTCTCCAGATTGCACCTCTACGTTGAGATTATTTTTAATTATGCCCATTATGACTTCATTAGTGTTTTCCCGATCATTTTCTGGAACACCAAAAATGACAACAGTTTCGTCTTGAGTACTGTTCTTGCTCGTCTAAAATGTCCTCCACGCCATCATATTTTTTTGTAGTTTGAGTTTGTCGACCGTGTTTTGTAATTCATACTTCAAGGAGTCCTTTACTGATTCCGTGATGGAGTCAGTAATAGCCCTTTTTATGGGTTCAATCGGGGAATCCACCAATATCTTACTGATTTTGCAGATGAAATCACAGTCCTGAAATAACATGTCTATCTGTTTGCTTACTGTGTCTTTAATAATATCTCCGGGCATCGATTGTACATGTTTTCAGTTTCCATATATATTTATTCAAATGAAAGCTGTCATTCTGGAAAGAACTTCCAGGTCGCTGCTCATGCGGTCGACCTGTTAGCTCACAGAGTAGTTGATTTGTACGGTTTTGTATATTTTGTGTAATATTCGTTTCAAGTGTTTTCATTCGTCTCTGGACGTACATGTTGTCTGTCGCGCTAGACATCAGCCGACTGGTTTAACGGCGTCTGGCTGCCTTTTTTCTCTTTCTGTTAAACTTTCAAACTTGCGTGAGCGTCCTCGCCTCCGCTATTGTTTGTTATTTGTTTGTGTTTAAACCGCTGGCTCTCTGGTCGCTGTTTCTACTGCTGGATTACTTCATGCTGATGGGAAATTACATTGATCTCAGCATGGACACCCGAGGGCCATTCTGGATTCTGTTTTTTCTGCTTTTCTGGCTATCTGTGGAGGTTATCTCAGCTGACTACCGCGATCTCAATTTTCCTGACGGGCTGCGAGTCACCTACACCAGAGACTTTCAGCTGTGGCTCGCTTCACTTCACCCCCATCAAGGCATTACAATAGACACGTTCCCTGAGGAAATACAACGGGACCACTCTTCAGAAAAAGAGGACTCAAATAACAAATATCAAATAAAAAAAAGGTAACCAGGAGGGGAAAGAAAAAGAGTGGAATTGGGGCCAGACTTAAGAGGGAGACATGTAAACACCAGGCACTCCCCTCATTCATCCTCGCTAACGTGCTCATTGCCTCACAAAACAGACAAGCTGCAAGCCAACATCAACCCCATGCATGAATACAGGACTGCCTCCATTCTTGCATTTACGGAGAAGTGGTTAAAAAACACAGATGGTGATGACATGTTGCACACTGTTGGCTTCACCCCCCCTATAAGGCTTGACCGAGACATTGAGCTCACCGGGAAACAACATGGCGGCGGTATGTGTGTCTCTATGTAAACACACGCTGGTGTTCCAACAGTCATCGTCAGAGAGGAGCTGTGCAACACTGACATCGAGCTTCTGGCCGTCTCCCTCAGCCCTCTACCTTCCCAGAGAGTTCCCACAGCTGTTTTTCATCATGGTTTACATTCACCCCAGAGCAAACATGTCCACTGCCATAGACCACATAAAGAAAACTGTAAACAAACTGGAACTCATATCCCCTGACTCTCCCAAATTCATCCTGGGAGACTTCAACCAACTGCAGCTAACAAGTCACTGACAGGATTTCACCTATATGTAGCCTGCACCACCCACTTGGGGAAGACTCTGGATAAATGCTATGGATCCGTTCCAGATGCATATAGATCAGTTGCTCTTCCCCCCCTTGGCCTTGCTGACCACAACACCGTCCTGCTGGCACCAGCCTACACCCTGGTCATTAGGAGGACAGAGAAGGTGACCAAACACATCAAGGAGTGGACCAACGACAGCATTGCAAATCTGCAGGGATGCTTTGAATGCACAGATTGTGTATTTCTCTTCTCCATCTCTTCATGTATGTTTGATGGTCTGCTTTGCCTGTCTCAGAGGTTCAGACCAAACAGGAGATCAATAGATAACCTTGGCGACCTTCCGAATACAACGTAAAAAGGGCAGAGACCTGATACTTCGCGTCATATGCAGTTATATGCATAGATCAACTTGTTCAAGGATTCTTTCCAGTTTGTCTTCTGATTGTAGGTAAGTGTCTTAAACATTTGTAACAATGTTCTGTTGAAGTGTTTGACTTGTCCATTTCCTTGCTGGTGATAGGGTGTCGCTCGCGATCCAAGTAAACCACAATTATTTTTCAGCTGAGCAAAGAGCTAGTTCTCGAATTCACCAACTTGATTGTGGTGTATCTGTGCTGGCAGTCCAAACTTAAGGGCATAATCATTGAATAGTCAATCAGCGACTGTTTTGGCAGACTTGGAGGTGGTGGCATAAGCCTGCGCCATTATATTTGTCCAGGTGGGGAAGCACTGGACAGACCCGAGGTGAGCTGGAGTCTTGAGTCTCAAGAGCTTGGGTTGTCGCTGCCACACAATCTGGTGCCAGTTCTTCAGTACACTCTCCCATCATCTCCTCAATTTTCACAAGCATTCATGACTGTCGGCATCCAAATTTTCTTTGCCCGGACAATGTCGGATAGTAAAATGAAAGTCTGCAAGTTCTGCAACCCATCTGCATCTGGTTGCTTTGAGCTTGGCACTTGATAGGACATATGTGAGAGAACTATTATCACTAAATACAGTGAAAGTAGACGCATAATACAAGTAATCTCAGTGTTCGGGAACCATAGGTACACTGAGTTTGTCACGATGTTGTTGGTATAGAACAACCCTGAGACCTTGGTTTGAGGCTTCTGTGTGGAGGATGAATGGCTGTGAAAAATCCCAAAGAACCCAAGGACTGGTGGCTCAACCAGACAATCTATTAGCCGTTCCAGGATGCGATAATGTTCCTCATTCCACATAATCGATTAGTGTGAAGGCATTCCTTTGCCCTTCCCTATAACCCGTCTTATGTTTCTCATGTGTTGTGGCACACTGTTGTCTTCTGCTGTCCCTTTCAGCAAGTTGTAAAGTGGCCCTGCAATACGGGAGAAATACTGTATGTACTGCCTGTAGCTGTAGCTGAACAAGCCCACGATAGCTCTTAGCTCTCCTACATTGCTTGGCATCTTATCCTTCAAAATTCTCACTGTAATGGTGTCAGCGGGATTAATTTTGCTTCCTTCGGCTGAAGCAATTCTTCCCAGGTAGCTGATCTCATGCTTAAATAGTTCACATTTGCTGGGCTTTAACTTGATCCTGTACTTTCTTAGCAGCAGAACTTTTCTGACATGGTTTACATGATCCCTGAATGATTGGCTGTACACCAGTGTATCATCCAGATATGTACTGTATGAAAAACAAAAAGAGCACTAATACCAGTATAGCAAAACACAGAACGATGATGTAATACCCTTCTACTCCAAAGAGAAAGTGTTTACTATTTCACTTACTCACGATTCATGATTTCGATCCGGAAAACTTTTATAGAATGGTGAGCCCATTTCTGCACATGATTTTCACATTCTTTCAGCTTCTCTCTCTCTTATCTACCTTTAATATATTTGTGAATGTAGATAATTTTGAGGAGGTGACGCCACATTAAAAACACATTTCTTTTGTTTGTGTGTCTTTTCAGATACATCTCTGATGATGATACTTTAAGATATCTTGAGAGGCATTCTTTCCACAACCTGTCCAGTGTCACACACATGTATGTAAACTCCAACCAACTTCATTGTGATAAGAATGAATCCCATGTATGCTGCCATGAATACACAGTGTAGTCTTTGTGTTGTCATGCTACCTCTGTCCTCCAGCAGTAGTAGTACTATACTGGCCACAATACAATATAACATTAATAACCTAAGTGACAAACCTTTCTCTCTGCCATATACTGCTCAATACAAGTAGAACATTTTAGATTTTAGTAGATTTTGATGTATTGTGTAAAGATTATGAATAGTAAGTGTGTGTGTGTGTGTGTGTGTGTGTGTGTGTGTGTGTGTGTGCTTCCAATAGACAACTCACTGGTCTCAAAACACTGTCAAACATTGACCAAGAGGCATTTAAGGATCTACATAATTTGAAGTACCTGTAAGTCAAATTTAATTTGATTAAAATTTTCAGACTACCAGACCATAAATAGTAGCTGACATGTGTGATGCAATGCTGACTGAGATTTGTTTCAATACAGTGGGATAACCAACACAGGTCTCACCTCCTTTCCTGGGCTCCAAAATATTCAGTCCAGCCAAGAGGATTTTATTTTGTACGTCACATTTAATTCTACCTAATTGCAATGACTACTGGTTGCTACGGTTGCTACACTGTATGCATTTTTAACTAATATTTCGTATTCATTCCTTTTTGACAGGGAGATAGTAGATAATATCTTCATACAAGTAATTCCTGCTAATTCTTTCACTGGCATATCTGAGAATTCACTGACCATGTAAGTAACAATTAGTTAAACAATGGCTTAAATGTAATTTTCAGACTCAGACTGTCACTGACTCAAAGGCATTGAAATTACAATTTCTTTGGTGTGTTTTTGATGTTTGTCGAATTCCCTTACAGCTTTACAATGGTGTGAATTTCTCTTTACAATTTAGAAACCAACGTTAAGTTTAACTCTGCTTTCTTGGTGGTGGTTAATGATAGTGTGCTATGCTTTTGTTCTGACAGCTGATTATTCCAAAACTTCAACAATACATAAAATGTGAAAGGGTAGCACATCTCAAATTTCCATATCATGGACAACAAAATTCAATTTTCTCTTTTGTTTATATATAGAAGTTAGTACACAGCTGGAAGTTGGACCGAATTATTTAGGAAGCGATCAACTCTCTTGTGCCATGGTTCAAAATACAGGGTCCAATAACAAGTATTTTGTTAAATCTAATTCAAATCCTATAATATACATTTCATATATACATTATTTCATGAGACACTGCGATTATTGATTCTCTCATAAAAGACAATACAGGGACATAGATTACAAACAGTCTTACAAAGTGTCTGAAGATGAAGTCATCTTCTGTTTGGATTCATAGTGTTGAGTATAAATATCCAAAACATTTCTCTCTGGGCCAGTTTCATTAAAACATCACCTTCTCTGGGTATTTTGACATTCTAAATCCCACAAATTTTAATGAAGTGGGTCAGTCGTGATTTGCTTTATAAAGGTCTGAGCAGTTGTGTTTAAGCCTAAAAAAACTGGCCAACTAGGATATTATCCTTAAGATGCTTTGGATGATTACTAGCAGAATGCTATATTGAATTACATTACATATCCTTTCAGTAGATACAGTAGAAGTGTGAATGGCTCCAGTTTCCAGTTAAGACTGATGATGACTACAGCTTCAACACAACTTCAACAAGCTAGGACATGTATAGTCTTAATAGTGAATCAATTACAGGGTACGAGGCAATTCATTCATCATTATAAAACACAGGGTTGCATAACAAAATTAAGTTGTAAAAACTCCTTAATGCTACACTAATGACAGAACATACAGTATATACAGTTATTTATATACAGATATAGACACGTAGTGCATCCTTTGAATCTGAGTCAGGGTGTACTGTATGTCAGCAATATGATGGTGATGATAATGTGGCCGGCATCTTCATATCAGAAGTTTGACACCTCGGAAACACTATCCATCAACTTTGACTGCGTGTGAGCACCAAGCATCAGTTCATCGGCTCAGAACACAGTCTGCCCGTCCAGTTCAACAGCTTGATCCAAGATGTTGTGGGGGAGACAGGACTCTGTGGGCACAACAGGCTCTGATTTCATGTTTTTTTTTGCCAGGCTGAGACCCATTTTGTCCATTTTCTTTTCCTGCAACCAGACATTAGCCAGAAGCAGCCTTAAACCAAGCTGGATTTGCATGGCTCTTATTCCATCTCTTTTCCTCCCAGGGGTGGTCCAGCCGGTCAGTTTGGATGGTCCAAAGACGTCCAAAAAACCCACTTTCTTCTCCAATGATGATGACAGTATTTCTGCCATAGGCAGTATGTGTTTCAGCAATAAAGACGAAAAAATTGTTTAAAAAAAAAAGTAGCATCACTATTACTATTAGTTTTGTGACGCTTCCTATTGTATATAATGAGATTTCAGTCAGATTTAACAACATGCTTGTGATTGGTTCCTGTATGCTGAGCCCTAGGATAAGAATTGTGACTGATACCTAATTAGGTCCGACTCCCAGCTGCGTACTATCTCTACCTTGGTGTACAATACCAAATTGAACCTTATATTTCAAAAGCACTGATGAAGCGTAAACCTTCTTTTCCAATTCAATCTTACTTTTAAAGTCCATGATGGTCTGTAGTCCATTACACAAAAGAGCTGAGTCACCCTATACAAAGCTGGCTTTCGCTTTTTCCCTCTAGCATCATTTAGCCTCTTTGATTGTCTTTCACAGGCCATGAGCAGCCTCCTTGTAATCTGACATGTTTCTCATGGTTTCTCTGGAAGATCTTTATCTTGTCAGTTGGGCTGATAGCTGGCAAACTGAAGTAGTAAAATGCTACATGTGTAAACTCACTGACATTAGCCACAACCATGGGAGACCTTAACATCTCCCAGTCAATCTCATTGAGAGCGTGGCTTCCGTTTAGTCAGACAAGCACTTGACACCAGGGATTTCTCTTGGATTCTTTGTTTGTACTTTGGTAGGTAAATGGTAGCATGGTCTCATTTGCCTAATGCTGGCAAGGAGACAGCTTTTAAGCGCTCCATAAAATATGTGTTGTATTGATCTGGTGTACTTCCTCCTCTCGTGGAAAAGTGAACATATTGTTTGAATTCAGGTATAACTTGGGTGCGGTTTGCCTTGTTGAAATCGCTGGCTACAACTATAGCAGTGCTGTTGTTTGTGTTTGTGCTGACTTGTAGAAGGATATAGACTACTGTGATGATTACAGATGTGAATTGGTGAGGCAGGTAGAAGGGACAGACTCCGCCTTTGGACTTGCCTGGCTCCTCCATGTTGTCCATACGGACAGTAGAGAAGAAATCCACTGGTAAAACCACATGGCCCAGTACGATAGGGGTCAGCCATGGATGATAATAAAACAGATAATAATTAAATGGAAAATCTAAGTGTTACGTGATGGTGAATAATTTCATGTTTCGCTGAGTGATGTGACTGTATTCCAGGCAGCTAATTAATTAAAGAATATCATCTAGACCTGCTCTACTTGAATAAGGTCATAACTGGTAATAATTGGTGCTATATAAATAAAACTGACTTGCCGAGTGCGACCCCCCAAATGGTCAGTGAGCACAAAGTTTTATTCTCAAAAGCCAGGTGGCACCTTACAAGGGTAAACCAATATTGAGCCTGTTAAAGGGCGGAGCATGTATGACATAGAACTGAACTGAAGAAACCACAGCTATCGGTTTGGCACAGTCCTGGCTTCAACATCCCATCCTATACTCCATCAAATCAGCAGGAACATAATTCTCCTTTCTAAAATAAGTGCTGTACACTGCATTTTTCGTTACAAATGGAGTAGTGCTCTCTATTCTCCTGCTTGGGAAACTGTGGATTCGATGTCTTTACAGGCTGGTGTTAAATGCAGTATTTCAGCATGATGAAAAATGGTGGGATGTAAGGTATAACTACAGAAAAAAGAAAGATTAGAAAATTTGAATAGCGTAGATTCACCACCACCTGCTACAAACAATGTGCAGATGCAGACTTGGGAACATTAATACCCAGCATGTTACATGCGATGTGTGTAATTTGAAGATCGTTTAAGATTGTTTTAAGATTGTTGGAACTGCCCCTTTTTCCTCTGAATTTCTGACCCTATGTCTTGTAAAACATATTAAATTCTGCACTCGGGGCGCTGTGTCTCAAGAGGTACAGCATGTTGTTTAATAGAACTGAAAGATGGTGGTTCTATCCCCGGCTTCGGCTGCATGTTGAAGTGTCCTTGGACATGATACTGAGCCCAAAATTGCTCCTGGCTGTTTCATCAGTGTGTAAATGGTTGTGGTTAGAAAGCTAGTTAGTTCCGTTCGATTACTTATGTTTTAGCTGTATGGCCAAAGCTTGTGATTCATTTAAACTGTAATTGTTTTAAAATCTTTTAAAGATGTAATAAGTGAAATAGAATTATTTGAGGCTGTGACTTGGAGTGGGTCTCCTACAGGGTTGGTGGTTCAATCCCCACCTTCACATATCGAAGTTTCCTTAGGCAAGACACCCAAATTTCTACCGATGGTCAGGCCAGTGTGGTAGTTTGCTGCCATTGGTAAATGAGCTTGTGTATGAATGAGTGGCAAACACCTTATAAAGCACAATATAAATGAAGGCGTTTAACATTAATTGGTAAATTTATTGATCTATTGTGTTTTCTTTTTATATTTTTAAAAACTTTGAGTTTGTAAATAATTATGATTGTAATCATAATTAATATGATACAAACAACACAATAGCTTTCTAAACTTTTTCGTCTCCATTTATTATGAAATTATCATTATAAGTAATAGTATGGTTTTACTTAAATATGCATATGTATTTGCAATACAATTGATGTTTTTTTAATTCCATTTATTTTTCATCCACTTTTTTCTTTTTTCCCCACTTTATTAGCATGCTGAATAGCAATGGCGTGAAAGAGATCCAGCGCTATGCCTTCAATGGGAGCAGCCTAGAGGAAGTGTATGCCATCTGAATTATTGAAGTGGAAGAAAAAAAAGGCTGAAAGTGATAACACAGGATGGAACTCGCTAATATTTTTACTACATAAAACTTATGGGGTTTTATTTGGTCTACATCATTGTTGTTGTTGTTATAATATTACTCTACCTTCATGTACAAAACCATACAAACAACTTTATTATCCCAGTTAGTGCAATTTGTGTGGAGCAGGTTGTTGTACACAAAACTCAGTAACATACAAACAAACAATAAATGATACAAGGCAGCTAAATGCATTCTCCTTTCTTCAGGTATCTTCACAGGAATGTGCATTTGGAGCGAATTGATGAGTTTGCATTTTATGGCGTGATTCACGGCCCAACTCACTTGTGAGTGTTTTTCTTATATAAAATAATATTCTTACAATAAATACATTTATTTTGCAACACATGCTGAGATTGGATACAGAAACAGCCTCAGCTTTGTGTCCAAATGAAGTAATGTAAATTGTTTTTTGTCTTTACAGGGACCTCTCAGAAACCCAAGTTACCTCTTTGCCCTCAATAGGCATGAATACAATTGAAAAGCTCCAAGCAGAAAACACTTGGGCCCTCAAAGCACTGCCACCCTTTCAAGCTTTTCTCCATTTACAGAGTGCTGAATTGACCTTCCCAAGCCATTGCTGTGGTCTGAAAATGTTGAAAAGATGGAGAGGGTAGGAAAGAGAATTTGAAGTGTTTAGAAATATTTTCCCATTGCAGGTTCTTTTGTGTATTTGTCCTTTACATACCAAACTACCCTTAGGCCCACAGTATACAGTATGTATAGGGGTACTCACAATAGGTGGGCCAGTCTAGTGTGATTTCAATAAAACACAGTGAGTTTTTTAGGTTTGTACTGCTTTTATATTTAAACATTACTGTGCAAGAAATGTTGAGCATTGATCAGTTGGGGCTATTTTACAGACAATGTTTTGGTCCTCAGACAACCTCAGGTAAAATTCATATTGACAGGAGCCCCATGACCATAGACTATATGTAAACATAGACTAGAAAATAAACACTAGCCTATGTACCAGTGGGCGCCAGCAGCATCTCCAGGCAACCAAACGGTCAATAAGGATGAACAGAATACTGAAAATCTATACAATTACTCCCATTCATGTCACGACACCACTGTTGTTCGAATCATCTGCTCCTTCAAGTGGCAGCCAGTTTGTTGCACAAGTTAATATTGCTAACACAAGCTAACAAACATTGAAGCTGCTCACACTAGCTAATGTTATTGTCACTAATACTAGCCAGCTAATGCTATCTACGCACGTGTCCTGTCTTACTGATTTTAATAATAATAATAATAATATTCCAGCAAGCCTGCACGACAAACTCCTAAAGATGGGCTTGAACAGGCCCATGTGTAACTGGACGGCTGTAGCTCAGGCGGTAGAGCGGGTTATCCAGATCGCTGGTTTGATTCCCCAGCTCCCCTGGCTGCATGTCAAAGTATCCTTGAGCAAGCTACCAAACTCCAAAATCCTCCTGATGAGGAGGTCAGCACCTTGTATGGCAGCCTCTACCATCAGTGTATTTGTGTGTGAATGGGTGAATATGACAAGTTTGTAAAGCACTTTAAGCAGTCAGTAGACTAGATGGCTTTAGCAACTATGACTTTTTGACCCATAGGTCACAAGTAGTTAAAATCAACAAGTTATCAAAGTCAGTGCCCCTTACCATTTGTACTCCCCCAGGTCAATTCTACTGTACTGACTGTATACTAGTGATTGTATCTCTCATTTTGACTCAGAATCTTAAAATGTATGATGACACCACGGTGATTGGTCTTATCTATCGTAATAATGAAACAGCTTACAGAGCAGAAATTACCACACTAGTTGAGTGTGTGGTCATAACAACTTAACCCTAAACATCTCTAAAACCAAGGAGATGGTTGTGGATCCCTGTGGACAAAAACATGGTACAACAGTGTGCCATAATCTGTCGTAGGGGACTTCACATACTCACAAAAGCCAAGCTGCTAACTGAGTTTACAACCCTGTGGTCTGAGATTCCACCAGGTCGATGTTGAAGTCTCCTAACACAACTGTTAGAATCCCTTTCTTCAGTGATCATGGCAAGGCTTGAAGCTGGTCATACTGAACTGCAGGATTTGCTGTTGGTGGTTGGTAAATGGTACAATGACCTGTTTTGTGTTTTTTGAGGCTCACAGCTGTGTGATCCAGGCTCCCAATAGTGGCACCGTGTCCCTTTGGCTTGAGTTTAGATGTCACTGCTGTCGCAACACCACCTCCTCTCCCACTTTCAACAAACGTTAAACGTTTCAACACAGCAGATAACATCACAAGGCTGCAGATTAGAATCACATTTCAGATACTCTAACTTGATATTGAGTGACCTTGAGATCTGCAAGTGCTGGTGAAGAGGTCTGATACCAACTGATATTGACGTCTCCCAGATGCTCTCTGTTGATTTAAATTTGACGCAACATTTTCATTCAAGTTTTGTTGTAAAGGGGACTTCCTGTTGACGCTCAACTGCAATGCATGTGTAGCAGCAAAGCGACCTAAACTCCCCGATCCAATCTGCAGTAAAAGAAGCAGTAAACAGCATCTTCATTTTACAGTCCGCTGTGCTACATCAAATTCAACATACCGCAGCTAATGTGGATGCATCAGGCAAAGATATTCAGGTCTCACACAAGGCAGTTCCTAGCAACTCTGCTAAGCTTGACACACTATGGGCTACAATGACAGCTAGCAAACAACAAGCAAAGGACCTTTAATGTTAAGTGGGGGAACTCACTACAAAGATGATTCAGATGGAAGACAGGTCAAATGTGAAATTGGTCCAGCTGAAGGAGGCCTGAAGGGTCCAACACAATTGGGTTCCTCAGCACAAACTTGCCGAATTGAATACCTTCATTGTGGAATCCGCATAGAAAGAGCTCACAGACTTTACAGTTACTACTGAACAGGGCACTTAGAAGGGTACAGTGATTTTCAAACTGCTGGACTACTCAGACCATTGGGCAATTTTGATAGGAGCCAGGGCTCAGCCCGTTAAATACGACGGTCAGAGCTTCCTGTTTTTCCCTGGCTTCAGCAGAGAAACGCATTGCATGTGCCACTGAAACGAGTAGTGCATGTTACCTGCAAAACTTGTGTGTTCTGTCGTCTATATATCATTACATGACTTGTTTGGAGACAGACAACTGCATGCCAGTTAATATCCAGACTTTCTTATCTTTCCCCTCTCTGCTTAACTGTGTATTTACTTTTTCTGTAAAGTGAACATGTAATTATTTTGTGTTTGCTGCATACATCTGTTTAAATGACTGACCCAAATATTTGATCTGAAACGTTTGTGGTCTGAACTCACCAATTAAGCACACTCTGTGCTTGTAATTTCTATGCCACAAACGTACCTCTATTGCCTTGACACACCTGATGGTGACAGATGTAAATTGGTTTCAAAACACACTACAAAGTCACAGCCCACTCATGTGCATCAACTAAAGCAAGGGGTGTACTAACAGGAAACTACAACTTGTTTTGGAAAAATGGCAATGATACGGAAGCCCTGAGAATTTTTTCTATAGTTCTATTAAAAAAAATGTTCATGTGTGAAACCCAGTGGAAAAAAGAAAAAATTCAACAGGAAAGTAAGGCTCAATTGTGTTTACTTTTGGAATACGCATTTCTTCCACAAGAGGCTGCACACGAATATTGTAATTATTGTGGAGACTGGGGAAACTGGTGACACAGAGGTGGTAAATTAAAGCCAGATTGTAGAAATTAAACATGAGAGGCATCATTTTACAAACTTTAATTATAGAGCCACGTTGTCATAAACATTCAAACCAGCAGTGTTACTTGCGTACTTGCACTTCCGTATTTACACTTGTAGTGAAGTGTAATAATTAATTCAATAAATATGGATATATTACTCTCTGTTGTGGGCCTGAGTCACTATTAACTGTAGAGACCCATTGATGAGAAGGCTGATAGTACACAGTATTCAACCCGTGACACTAAACGCAGATTAGCGCCAGTATGACCCACCAAAAGAAAGACATGGAAGCCATGTTACATTACCTGTTAACACACCATAGATGCATCTTGTGTGTAGAGTGAAGAGAGAATGAAAACTCCCCTGGAAGAACATGGATGCTTTTCATCTTATTTAGGACATGACTAGTCGTGCACTTCAGCTTCTTGTGGTCAAAATGCATATTACAGAAACAAACACTTGGAAAAATAAGTCTTACTTTCATCTTGAAAAAACATTTTTTTACTGGGTTTCACACAGAAAAAAAATGTTCTCGTGGAAAAAAAAACTTTTTTTTTTATTTAGAACTTAGGAAATAGATCACCAGAAATAAATAAATCTCACTTGCCCCTCAGGGCTTCTGTACAATGATGATGGCAGATTTCTCTATGTGCTTAATCATCCGAAACTTATACTAGCCTATCTACGCTCCAAATGTATTTGATGAAAATGTTTTGCCCTTCATTACTATGACTTGTAGTGGCTGCCTGAGTAGAATACTGGCCCTTTGGTTAAAACAAAACGATTCAAAAGCAGTAATAAAAGCTATCCGTGCAACGGACGGCTATGTTTTTACAGCAGTGCAATTATTGATGTTTCAGAAAATTCTACAGCAGTCTCTACAATGGAATGTCCAGTAAATATAGAAAGCCGCTCCTTGTTTCTTCAAAAGGTTACTTTGGACCAATTAAACAGCACAGAATTCAAGATTCAAATTTTTTTATTGTCCATTAATGCACGCAATAATTGAAATTTGTCTTTCACTGTTGAATGGCTCATAAAATATATAGAGTACATATAAGAACATCAAATTCACCTAAAAATAACATTATACAAGTAGTAACTTCATGTAGTAAAAAAGTTGAAACTACAGGAGAAGTTAAAAAAAGGATTAAACAATGACAATAAAGATAAATACTATACATAAAGTGCTGTATGCTGGCTTAGCTCAGCAAGTCCTTAGGTTCTGCTTTATCTGTTTATGAGCTGTGCAATGGCAGCAGGAATAAATCATTTTTTTAAAAAGCACTTCTTTTTCACAGGGGATTCTGAACCTTCGCCCTGACGGCATCAGCTCAATAAAGCAATGGAGGGGTTAGAAAACCCTATTTCACCAGGAGAACTTGAAAAAACACTCAAGCTCTCCAGGGTGGAAGGGTACAGATCTATTTGAATGATCAAGTTATACACTAATTTCACTGATTTGTGGAGATATTAAGCCTTATGCAAGGTACTGGCCACTCTCTTGAAGTCAGTAATCAGGAAGCTAATCCATTTTGATCAAAAAGGGTTTCTGAAGGGGAGAGTAGCATCTGATAATGCTTTAGGGTTCTACGTATTATTGACGTCGCAGACACTGTGCTAGATGACTGTGTTGTTTTCTCTCCAGATGCTCATAAGGCACTTGACAGGCAGGAATGGAGTTTTGGGCCTAATTTTATGTCTATGATACAAATGCTATATGGCCATGCAGCAGCATCAGTTCTCACAAGGACTTCAATCACAGGCCTATCAGTTACATTGGGGAACTAGACAGGGCTGTTCTTTCTCTCCTCTCCTTTGCCCTGTATTTATAACCCTTGGCACAAGCTGTTAGAGAAAGCAACACAATATCTCCCATTAGGATAGACAAATCAAGACACTATCTATCTTTATATGCTGATAATTGCCTTCTTTTTATATCTGATATTGTAGTATCACTACCACAGGTCCTTAAACTCTTTGATTCAGTCAGAGAGATGGCAGGATATAAAATTAAGTGGACTAAATTTGCTCTTCTTCCACTGAATACAGCTGCAAAAAAATATCAGCTTGACTGCCAACATACCCGTTTGTACTTCCTTTACATACCTTGGCATAAAGATTTTTCCTAGCCTTTAAAAAATAATTCAAAACAAAAAAATATGGATAACCTGAAAAGATGGCACTCTCTTTATGTTTATTTGCAGGGCATAGACAAATGTCAAAATGAATGTTTTGCCCCAGATTAATTTTCTGTTCTCCATTATCTATCTAGCACCGCCAACCAATTTCATTACTTAGTCTTAGGTGTTCCAAACCTTTACTTTCACTACTATGATTTTCAAATTAACTCATCATCATGTTTGGAGGAGCCTGGACTCTGAGGTCCCGTGGCTGGCTATAGAAGCAGCACACCTGAAACCACACCAACTAAAAGACTTACTGTACACAGGCATGGGCGCAGAAACACTAACTTTAGACATGGGAGCATCATAACCAGTTCTGTGGGCAGTTCAAGGTTGTTTTGTCAAACATCTCCGCTATAAAATAACCATCACTTTCGATCAGGTGAGCAGCCTTTTACGTGTTCCCCTTTGTGTACCCTTTTAGGGCTATTTTCAGTATTACTGGACTTTGTCTTGCCTGTTGGCACAAAGTCCACTTTAGCTCAGGCGAAGAGTCTGGGTGTCATCCTCAACAGCACATTATCTCTCGAAGCACACATTAACAGTGTTACTTTGTCTGCATACTTTCACCTTCGGAATATTAATTAAACAAACAGTCCCACCATTGTCATTCATTCTCTCATTACATCATGTATTAACTTCTGTAACTCTATTCTTTTTCGTCTTCCCCTCAAGTGTCTTCATAAACTTCATCTGCTCCAGAACTCTGTAGCCCATATAATTACTAGAACTGCCTCCATAAATCATATCATTCCAGTTCTTCAGCAGCCTCACTGGCCCCTGGTTAGATATTGTATTGATTATTAGATTCTGCTTCTCACCTTTTAGGCCCTCAGTGACCTCGCTCCTCCGTGTCTTTCTGAACTCCTAGATATATACACACCTTCCAGCACTCTCAGATCCATCTCTGCCATCCAACTTACCACACCATCTGCCCACTTGACTACCATAGGGTCTAGAGCTTCAGCTAATCCACCCCACATATTTGGAACTCTCTCCCACAAGATATTAAGCAATATTGACTCTCTCTCTACTTTCAAATAATCGCCTGAATGTGACTATACTGGTTAAACTCACTTTGACTTTGAGACTTTGAATCTTCGTAAGTCCTATTGAGTTCAGCATAATAAGTGAACTTGGCTTAATTGCAGGCACTGTCTTGCTTATCTTCAAACACTCTAAATGTGGTGAAGGTGCACTTTTAAATCAACCTCGTCATCTCTCCATGGCAAGTAAAGCATCAATAGACATTGGTGCTTCTCTTCACCCTCTGACTTTTCTTTGTGAAATCTTATTACACAGTGTCGCTTTTATTTCTTCATGTGGCCTTAACAGCCTTTAATGACGGGAAGTAATATTGCTCACTTTGATCCCCATCATCTCCTGCACCACTAGCCTCATTGATCTCACTACCATCAAGCACATCCTAAATGTGATCAGTTCCATCATTTGCAACGTCATGGTACAGAACACGGGGAACATCAGATTTTCTTATTAGATCCTCTGACATAATGTTATCAGGAACTCAAATCATGACTTCCAAAACCTTCTTCAACATACCTACCTTTGAATAGGCATCCCTCTCTATAATAACAAAATCTGCATCTTCAGATTCTCTTGATATGGTACAGTTGTTCACAGATGAGGTAATATTTAAAGTTTTAATTGCATTAGGTTTAGTCTCTTAGCCAACTCCCTATCCGGAAAGTAGCGACAGGCGACCACATGAAATGCACCATTGCCTAATGAAACTTGCAGATTTTTTTTGAATTTTAACATTTGTTGGAAATGTTTGGGACATAAGTATACAACTCAACAAAATAAATAACGAAGGTCTAGTCGTTTTTTATACATTTTAATGCAGAATTATTACTTTACTATTATCTAAGGCCAGATCACCCCAAATCAAAAATACATATTTTTCCTCTTACCTGTACAGCTTTTTAGCTACTACACTTGCCAACTGTATCATCAAGTAAATGTGCATCTACTCACAGAGGCTGGTTAACTAAGCTAGCTAACATCACGGCTCAGCAGAGGACATCATCAATACTTCCTATAGTGTGACATGCATGGGCCTCTTGTTGCATACCTCCCTCTTGGTAGGTGTAGATTGGTAGAGAAAATGGTGTGTACATGAAACTGTCCCAACCATGTAATGATTACTGAAAAGAGACATTGCTGTTTTCAATCTTTTTTTCACTTCTTTTTTTTTTTTGCCAAGCCAAGTGCCATATAGTTCCATTATATTTGTGAGAATGTACAGTAGATCTCTATGGCCTATAAGTAAGTCTCCAACTTACAACAAAACAAAAATCTAGATGGATAAAATGCACTACAGGTAAGAGGAAAACATTTTGATTTACGGGTTAACTTTCTCTTTAACTAGTTTGCCAGGGAGCTGCTGCTGGTGGCCTCTAAGCAGAGTAATTTTTTCATGGGCTTTATTCACATGTTAAAGATCAGAGGACTTACATGTTGTTAACAAAGTGACTACAAGTGATCAACAGTGTGGGTTCTTGTTTGTTTTTTTCCCAGTTGGGAGTTTTTGATCCTGTGCACCATACAGTTTTCTTGTGTGTAAGAACTTTGTAGTATAATATTTTTACATGCATCTAAATAAGTTAATTATCTGATTAATAATTCTTATCATTTGTGTTCAAGAGACTCTGAGGCAGTTATTTGCAACTTGACTCGGAGTGTTTTGGGAAAGCTGCAGGAATCCTCTTCAGTTCTCTCTCAGAAGTATCTGGGACACAGAATCTACCAACATCTGAAAGACAGCTTTGGGCTCCCAGTGGCCAGCAGCACAAACCACAATCACTACAACAACAAACCCGTTTGCCCAACACAACAGTCTCAAAATGAGGGTTTGTTTTATGCAGAGTTACTAAAAGACCACCTCACTGAAGGTTTTGACTTTGCACTGTGTAATGAGCCTCACACAGATGGACTCGTGTGCACCCCCTTGCCAGATGCCCTGAACCCTTGTGAGGACGTCATGAGTCAAGGCTTTCTGAGGGTATTGGTCTGGGTGGTCAGTCTGTTAGCCATTTCAGCCAACCTACTGGTGATGTTCATCCTGCTCACGAGCCAACAGAAGTTGTCTGTTACCCGTTTCCTCATGGGAAACCTGGCGTTTGCGGACTTTTGTATGGGGATGTACTTACTGCTAATTGCATGTGTTGACCTCTACACACGCTCCCATTATTACCACTATGCTATTGCCTGGCAAACAGGAAGTGGCTGCAATTTAGCAGGGGCATTATCAGTGTTTGCTAGTGAGCTATCTGTGTACACATTAACTTTAATCAGCCTTCAGCGCTGGCATGCCATCTTCTATGCGATGAGGCCAGACAGGAAAATTAGGTTACGCCATGCAGCTGTGCTGATGCTTGTTGGCTGGTTGCTGTGTCTGATACTAGCACTGCTACCAGTGGTTGGTGTGAGCAGTTACCAGAGAGTAAGCATCTGCTTACCCATGGACACTGAGACAACTGCAGCTCGGGCCTATGTGGTCTTTGTCCTGATGGCCAATGTCACTGCTTTTATGGTGGTATGTTTATGTTACTTCCACATCTACTGTATGGTGCACAATCCCCAGCACCAGTCCAGCAGAAGTGATACCAGCATGGCCAAACGCATGGCTGTTCTCATTTTCACCAACTTTCTTTGTCTGGCTCCGATTTGCTTCTCAGGATTGTCTGCAGCTCTCCACCACCCATTGATGACTGTCACAGATTCCAAGGTTTGACTTCCTCTTGAGCATGAATTCAGTTTTTTTCCTTTTTAAAAAAAGGCTCATCTATGTTTTTCTCCACAGGTGCTGCTGGTGCTTTTCTATCCTCTCAACTCTTGTGCTCACCCTTTTTTTTATGCTATCCTGACAAAGGCATTTCACAGAGACATCCTGATGTTGCTGAGCCGAATGGGGCTGTGTCAACAGCAAGCACACCTCTATCGAAGCCAGTACTTCTCCCCACATATACAAGGAGACAAAGTCTGCCCCACAGTCCAGCCCCCCAATCCCAACATGTACACGTATGGGAATCAGCAGGCTACATGATGCCCCAAAATTGGATCAATATACCTGGATACTGGGTATGCCAGTGTGAGGACATTTTCCCACCGATTACTCAGCTAGTGACAACACCATTGTTACAGATTACACTGGAAATTTTACAAGAAAAGAGGCTCACTATCATCAGAGCATTGTATTAAGTTAGTGCTAACGTTAACCGAACATTTTCTTCTGCTGCAGTTCCACATTAAAAGCATTTAACTGGCAAAACAAAAGCTTGCTTTATTTTGATGCAGTCACACAAAATGCAATGTGTTTAGTAAGTTCAGCACTTACGGGTATTGTTCACCAAAAAAGCGTCAGCAAAACAATAGTCATTTAGGCATTTGTTGATAGCAGATAAGTTAAAAATATTACAGTTTCATACAGTATTGGAACAAGGAGCAACCACAGAAAGCTGTTAGATGAAGAGCTACATGCAACAGGGTGCACCCCTCCATTTTCTAGATGAGGTAACCAACTCCTTTCCACTCATTAATGTTATCATGTTCCCCATTTGCATTGGGGTTAAATCCAAATAATGTGTGCAACTAGGTAAGACTTCCTAAAAAGTCATCCCTATTTGAAGGATTTATCACCTAGAGAGTTTAAAAGAGCAAGAGATGCACAGTTTTTGGAGAGAGATCTGTGGCAGTGGGATTGTTGTAGCCCTAACATAAACCTCAAGTGTAATATATGAACAGTACACCCAGTGTACAATTTGTTGAACAAAATAAAAACAAAAAAAACAGAGAAGGTGACAAAAGAAAAAAAATGAATGGATACAGTCAGATGTCATATGTACCGTCTCACAGGTGAGGGTAGGCCTGGTCGATATGGCTAAAAAGTCTATCATGATAATGAAGTTTCAATTGGGCTGATATTGATAATTAACCTTTAATCTGAATATAACCACTTTATCAAGGCACACAGGTTATAATTATGTTAACACAACAATGAAAAACACAAATAAAATCACACAAATAAATAAAAATACTGCTTTACCATCAACCTCTCTTTTATTCACAATCTCTCCATCAGTACTCATTTTCTCACTCTGGTGTTGTGCATGTGGTTTTCTCGCTGGTTTGTAAAACGCAGATTGGCAGATTGCAAGTCGTAGTTGCGCTGGGTAGCAGAGCAGCAGCAGGCAGAGCCAGCCAATCTGCTATACCTAAAAAGCCTGGAGAAACTCTAACAGTGAAGAGCGGCTCCAGAAGATGAGTGACACCAAGAGGAGCAGCCAGTGGTGGCGCCAGAGATTTTCTTTTGCTGGTGCTATGGGGTTGCTTGACTTTTCAGTGAAGGTGCCCTGAAATTTAGGGTTTCCCATTAATGTCCCAGTTGCCACAGTTTAATTTCTATTACAACACCCCCGACAAACATACACATGCGTGCACATAAGCAGTATGCACTCCACACCTGTGTTAAACACAAGACAAGCTTAAGGGATATAGATGTAAGGCTCACAAGCCTGCCTACATGAACACAACTATGAATATAAAATTTTACACAATTATGCTATGGTCACAGGTTCGACTAATCAAACTCTCGGTTTCATATATGAATAAATTATTTATATGTATATATATATATATATATATATATATATATATATATATATATATATATTCCCATTAATGTGCCATAGCTACAGTTTAATTTCTATTACAACACCCCTGACACACATACACATGTGTGTACATACACAGTACGGCTCCTTGACTGTTAAACACAACATGATCATTGAGAAGACTCAACATGAACACACCTCTGAATATGCAATTTTGCACAATTATGCTACGGACACAGGTTCGTCTAATCAACAGTATTCCGTTCTATATATGATGAAATAATATATATTTAAATATATATATTCATTAAATTTATAAGCACAGAGAAAAAAACAATCATGCACTTACCATAAGACTTAATAACACAACAATCCATCTGGTGTTGTGGTTGAGTGCGAAGGCATCAATGATTTTGTTGCTGTCCAGGGCCCTTGTTCACTCAGTGTTTGTAGCCAACAGTGCCAGGTAACTGGTTCGAGAGTCCCCACTGCTGTTCCTCAAGTCGTTTTTTCTTTGTTCTCTCCTGTCAAAGAAACAAGTGGTGATCCAACATCTTGGATCTGAGTCCAACCCTTCAATCGGCCATCTTGTAGTCCCCTTTGATCAGCCATTTTGTTTGTAGTCTTTCTTTGTCCATGCAATGGAGGCGTGGCACTTTGAACCCTAGCCACCATTTTGTTTTTGTTCTACCAGCCACACACTCACATCTGTATATAGTACATGTTAGTTATATTGTGTTTTCATTTTGTGTTAAATAAAAGACTTTTGAACGTACATTCTGTCTATTTAATTGTACAAGAGTGAATGTTGCCAACCTCTACTCGACTCTAACCTGGACTCCAAAATCCTTTGACCATTACTAGCTGTTTTGGTAATTTCGGTTGTAGTTCTCAAGTTAATTATAAACAGAGTAACAAACTTTAGCACCTTTTTATGAGACTGAATTATTGAATTGGCTATCTTTTCCCTTCATTAAGGGTGGTGCTCCAGAGGCGATCTAATGTATATTGGATCTTATTTTTTATTATATTTTGTAATTAAACCCGATAATCATTAATTATTATTGATAGCCAAATTTAACCCAAATTTCCTATTAACGTTGCGTAAAAGCACTACAGAGACAGAATCGGTATTGAATGTAGAATATTAATCCTATGAAGGCTCTTGCACTCTGCCTCGAAAAGGTTATGACTACCATTATACACACAGACGTTTTATCGCAAACAGGCAGTCATTTTCCAATGTTCGACGTTTACTTAATTTGGCTTGTGTTTTATTTCCTGGATCAGGATTTTACATTCATCACCTTTGGTGTCAGTCTGCACAAACAATATAGTATCGGTTGGCGGCTTCTTGCTTCCTACAGCCGCTGAGAGGCTGAGACTGGGAGGATTAACCTTTCTATTACGCGCTGTCCAGTGATCAATGTCCACTCCAAGTTGTTCCGTTTTTAAAGGTTTTATTGGATAATTCAAGGAACGAAAAACTGGTAGAAGACCGTGAGCTAAACATGCGGTAAATGAAAAATGCGCGCTCCCAGGTCACCCCCTCTCTCTAACACCGGATCCAGGTGACAGGTGAAATTATATAGGTTAATTAAGGGGTCCATCCCATATCACGTCGCCACACCGAAATAAGTGAAAATAAACAAAAAACAAATCTAATGCAAATATATGGCTCCTACAATTGGAATACTTCCCATTACACAGAGGCACCTGGCAGGGCTGCCCCCTCAGCCCTCTGCTGTTCGACTTTGCGATTGAACCCCTGGCTATCTTCATAAGGTGGTGGGGATCAAAGGAATTTGCAGGGATGATGTCGATCACAAAGTATTGTAGATGCGGATGATCTCCTTTTATACATAGAAGACTTTGACGGGTCAATGCTTAAAGTTTTGGAGCTGCTTCAGTCATTTGGCTATTCTTCCAGATATAAACTAAATTGAACAACAACCTTACCCTTCCCCGTCAATCAGTTAGCCATGGATGTCAACTATTCACACTTCCCATGTTAGGTAGAGATAATATCTTTCATAAATCCTGGGGTGCAAATTACATAAACGTTTAAAGCGTGGTTGAAATATAATTTCAGTCCCTTAATTGACAGGACCAAATTAGATCTGACACGTTTGTCAGCTTTACCCATTTCTCTTGCAGGCCACATAAACACAATTACAATGACAATTTTACCCAGATTCCTGTAACTGTTCTGAATGATCCCTGTCTATATTCCAAATCATTTAAAAAAAAAAAGCTGGATGAAATAATATCCACATTTATCTGGAACAGAAAAACTGCACGGATTCATGACATTTTGCATTCTTTGAAGACATTTCTTCAAAGCTCTAAATTGGCTGGGGGCTTAGCCCTGCCGAATTAGTTACATTATTACTGGTCAGCAAACATTTCTAAGCTGCCTGTCTGGCTTTCTACATTTAGAGATGGTATAGGCCCTGTCTGGTCCATCATTGAAATAAATTCAAGTTTGCTTGCCTCACCCATATCCTTAATGTGCTCCCTCTTACCTGTGAAAGGAAACAATTATCTCAAAAATCCTGTGGTTCAGAACACTCAGAATTTGGTTCCAATGTCAGCACCATTTTGACTTTAAACAAGCTCGCTCCCTTCACTTCAAACCCTTTTGTAACTCCTGCCCTGATGGACCCAGCGTTTAAATGATGTGACAGAAAGGGCATAGTCTTTTTTTAAGGACCTTTTTGTGAATAAGTCATTCATCTCTTTCGATGCTTTAATTAAAAACTTTGACAATCCTAGATCTAATTTTTTCAGATATTTACAGGATTATAGCTTTATCATAGAACAGTATACAACATTTCACCTCCTCAGACCAAACTTCCCTCTTGAAGAATGTTTATGGTCACCTTAAAGGACAGATTTCAAGAGTATAGAATCTAATCCAGCACATAAATCCTTGGTCAATGGCCAGGACAAAAGATGCCTGGGAGTAAGACCTTATGATGACTATACCCGACAATATCTGGGATTTCATCATTAGACACATTTATTCCTCGTCCATTTACATCCACCAAAAAATAGCATGAAAATAAAGTGCATTAAGTGTTCTTTTGTGTCATTGAACTTGTAGACAACGACTCCAAACACCCCCGCACTGTCTTCTGCTAATCTGCAGAAAGATGCTCTGATGCTTACAGCTCAACTTTCAATCTGCTATGTTACCACTGGAACATTACTGACAAACATTAGCTGGTGCGGGACCTCGCTGACATGGCAAACAGTAAAATATGTGTATGTTGTTTATATACTTTTCAGCATTGCATCTCACTACCTAGCTCTTGCGTAACAATATAGCATCAAGTAAACACTTAACACTTGTCTCAGACTCAAACGACTGCACTGTTGTCTGCTTGGCTGCAGAAAGATGCTCTGACGCTTACCTTTCAATCTGCTAACAGATGTCATAAAAGCATAAGCGACATCACAGTTGTTAGGGGTAGGGTTAACGTTATATTAGTTAGACATATAAATTGGTCGGGCTCTGATCAGAAACTGCTTTCATGCGCTTGTACCCAGTGTGTGCAAGTGATACATGACTCTCAACCGTGGTGGCAAAAATGGAATGACATGTTCACAATTTCTGCAAGGCAAAGTAATTGTAATGAAAGCTAATGTTAGCTTAACTTAGGTTACAAAGTTAAGTAAGACAGGATAATGAAACTCAGCTGTCTAATTTTCACAATTTCACCACAATGAAGCTTGTTTAAAGTTGGATTTTCAACGGACATTCACTCTGGATCCAGCAGCATCTTCCTACTTAATGATGGTTGTGAGAGGACAGGAAGCTCACCTCCATGCCCTCTTCCTTAAAGGATAACTCCACCAATTCCACTGGTCGAAGTGTGTTTACAGGTCTTGTGGAGTACTGCTTCATATGTGAACAGGGTAGTATAAAACCTTTTATGGCTCCTGAGGAAGCTGCAAGTAATCTGATAAACTGCCTCCAGTGATGTCACTCAGTGGCTAATTTTTTCATTGTGGGTAATATAGGCAGTATTTTGAAAAGCGTCCACTGCTCTAACATTGTGCTCCTATGACACAGTTGGAGTCATTATGTACAGTTATAAAAACAAATGGATAAAATCGATACAGCAGAACCAGAGATATCAGTTTTTTCTTCCATGCATTCTTCCTTTTAAACCTACATTACCCACAATGCAACTTGGCTACTGACTGACATCACTGCAGGCAATTTAGCAGATTACATGCAGCTTCCTCAAGAGCCACAAAAAGGCTTTATACTGTTTTTTTCACATATGCAGTAGTACTCCCCAACACCTAAACACCTAACACCCTAAAAGTTCCCCTAACAGTGTCAATAAATTAGTTTCAATGACACAAACCAATTTTGTTTTGAAGTACATTTGTGCTGAGTTGCCCATAAATTAATACTAAATTGTTCTCATGTAGCACACCTATTGTACATGCTAATGTGTAATTCATTTATTTTATATAAATATTAGAAAAGTAAATAATTACTTTTGTTTTTTTTAGCTTTAATGTAATCCAAATCCATGCCAAATCATAGATATAGAACATAAACAATACCAGAATTGTATTACTTCACTGGACAAATTTATTGTGCATACAAACTGTATATATCTACTATATATGGGAAGAAAGATTGGTGACACTACTCACCTGTCACTATTATCACTTTAAGAGAAAAGCATTGTTGTACATGTGAAGAATGTCAGATTGGAGATTGATTACTAATTTTAATTTTGCTCTCCTAAATACGTGTCCCTCAATATTCAGCCCCCTGCACACCCTGATCAAGATTATGCGGGACTGCCCCTGTCATAGGAGATCTTTATATTTAAATGGTTTTACTTTTTACTTCTTAAACTAGTTTGTGTAAAGTTTACATTCAATGTAGTTTATAATTTGTGGTTCATGGTTCAAGTGAGTACCATCCAGGATGGGTGACTTTCTGCTAATGGCAGGCTGTGCAGTTGGTTTTAGGCCTATCTAATCTAAAGTGGCCTCTTGCCACTTAACCAGCCAATAGCTCCAACCTCGACTCATGGCAGAGCCTTTTTCATGGCCAAGAAGTCATAATGGATCAGGAAACTTATTCACTCAGTATGAAAAATGTACAATTCATAGTCATCATCACGCTACAGACATAAATGTAATCGAGTAACTCTAGACTGTAAACTCTAGAAATAAATGTCCAATTCTAAAGTTGGTTCCAAACTGAGTAGAATTTATTATACTACACAAAATTTTAAAAACTGTTGCTTGGATTTTTTATTTTACATACATGGTCTTCTGAAGTGAGTCAGATATTTATTCTACAGCATGTCTCTAAAGCCAGCATTGTCTCGCACCATGCTGCTGTAGACTGATTTGTACACCTTCAAAACATCCAGAGCTGAAGGGCGGAGCTTTGGATCTTCCTTCTTACACTTCTCGTGGATCTGAAAAAGATGGAAATGGACTAAATCCCCTCCAGGTACTCTTCCCATCAAAAACCATGTCAGGTCTGGGATTTTCCAGATGTCTGTCCTCTCATCATATGCAGGCATGAGATCGTCTGAAAAAGGCATCCCTTCATTTCTGAATGGCCACAGCTGCTCTGGGGCTACAAAGTTCCCAGTGAGCTCCCGGTGGCCACATTTCACCAGCAAGCCTCTGGACGGGTCTACCTCAGGTAGCGCATCCACATCGTTCACTACCAGGTGAAAGTCACTCGTCAGTAGAAACTGAGAGAGAGTTTTCTCAAGGCTGTTGGAATCACACATAACCCGCCGCCCAGCTGGGCTGTTATGGAGATAATGGAGGATAGAAACATAATCCATAGCCAGCCTCAGCCGGACCTGCCATGTGTTGTGTTGCTGGTGCTGCTCTTGTGCAAGAACATTATCCAGGTTAATCAGTGAACCGAGTGGGTGGTGCTCGGTGACCAGGTTGTTGTCTTCAAGACAATAACCCACCAACTGCACCACCTGGGGGCCCTGCAGGGCCACTAACATGGACAATCCATGGAGAAAGTCATCAAGGTAATCCACAGAGGATAGTTTGGACAGAGCCACCTTCTGCCCCTTCCACTCTGCCAGATAGACCTGGGGAAAGAAAAGCGGATGCTGAGGTCAGAAAGTCTGGAGTCAAAGTTACACACTGGAAATACTGGCCACAACAAAAGGGGCTGACGCAACAACATTTTTGTATTGTTTTCCTAAACTTTACAAAATGAAATGCTCACTGTATAATCAATAGAGATGTACCAATGCACTTGTTTTAAGATTCCGACACCTGTATTCGAATACCTGCCAATACTGGAAATGATACCAGAGCTCGTTTATTTTACATCATCATTATTCATTATTACTATTTTCATTATCAGCATTGATGGGGTTGTTGGTATTATGTGTAAGGTTAGGCCTACATGAGGCTGAAACTGAACTTCAGTACAGTGGTGAAGAGTTCAGCTGATGTTGCAGTACTGTGTTTGGATTCACATTCAGTCAGAGAGCATTATACTTCCGTTTTTGAGAGTCAAAATATATATTTTTTTAAATAATTAAAAGAGGTATATATGAAGAAATGAATGTAGTCCATAATGACACGATCTCCAAAACAACAGCTACACAGGACCATCAGTTTTTTTGTTTTGCTCTACTTCCCTCAACAGGATGCAGCTTTCATGGAGAATTCGGACTTGAAATATTCGCTGCTTAAGCTACAGGAAGCCATGAAATAATTTTCCACTGGAAAGGCAGCTGGACAGGTTTTGGACCAAAGTTCTATAAAGATTTCTGTCCTTGCACCTATTGTATGTATTTGAGAATGATTTGAGAAACTTTAAAAACAAGAGGCTCACATACTCTCTTAGTGAATCAATATATGTGCTTTATTAGATCCTATTACTCTACTAAACGATGATCTATAAATAATAAGTATTAAAAAATTGTCTGGGAAAGCATATAGCAAATATCATCCACCCAGACCAAAGAGGATTCATTTTAGGCAGGTACTCCCCCTGTAATGTCAACAAATTTCTCACTGTTCTGTTCCGCTTATGACAAACATGATTGAGCTGCTATATTGCTATTAGGCTACTAATACTGCTATTAGCACGATGTAAATACTGGTGTGTAGCTATCACGAGTTCTCGTTGATCTTGTCTGGCGCAGCTTCCGTAGTGCAATCGGCTGTGAGGGAGACTCGCGTGCACACGGGAGCGTGCCTCCAGGCAAATATAGCATAGTGACTGTTTAGGCTATAAAAATGTACTAAATGACGTTGTTTCGAGTAAACTCTGGATGTCGCCACTTCAGGACACTTGGATTGCAGCGAACGAGCAGTATGGAGGAATATTACAAAGTTTTTGTGTAGCTTTATGGACCTTTTCCTCTCGGACGCCATTTACGCTCGTTATATGGATGTTAACCCCCGCGGGTCTCCAGCTGCACTTTGAGGAATAAGAAACTACACCGGACTTCTCATCAGCATGAGGGTGAGTCGATAATGACTGAATGAATTTCGTTCTAGAGTGAACTATTCCTTTAAGTTTTGTAAAGAATCGCACTACATGTGGGTTGGCTGCCTCACTAGTGCTGTAGTTTGGTGCCCTGCATGGCCAACATTAGACTCTTCAATTGGTTTAACAATTAATTTCACTTTCTAGTTCACTTTCCTAATTATTAAGTTTTTAAATCCAAAACACAGCCAAATGCTTGTCTTCTTTCAAGATCAACTGCCAAGTAATGTAAATAAATTTATGCGCAGTGTATGCAGTCCAGTTCACTGTGCCTTTGCAGTTCAGTTCAGCCTTTTTCATTCTGTCGACCTAACATTATTAAAGATGCATTATAATCACTTATTTTATTCTGTCGGCGGATCAAGAATCTTAGACAAATGCTTAATTAAACAAGTTTTCCCCGACCCCAGTTATAACTACAATATCATTTGAAGTCCTGGATTGGAGAATTGACAAGACTTAGCTCAAAATGAAAACCGAGTTCGGGATGGACGTGGTCTAAGCAAGAACCCCCTCTGAGTACTGAGAAGTAATGTTAAAATGCAATAATGACTATTGGCTATCATGGATCGGAACGTCAGCATCGCAGCTGGTGTGACACCATTGCAAGATGGTCTCCAATTGTTCCTATAATTCATTTTACACAGTAAACTATGCCAACACATAGTGTAAAGGACCATCTACCTTCTTAACAGCTCCCTGGCCTATCAGCTTCAGCTTGCGGACATCTGCATTTATCTGTGCACACTGGAGCCAGGGGGTGCAGTTCTTCATGGTCACCATTTTAAAGTGTTGAGGTGTACAGCCTACATGAGAGGACATCAGCTGCCTGTCAGCATGATACACAGAGCTTAGATACAGGTAGAGAAGGGCATTGCTGAGGAGCAAAGCAGCAAGGCAAACCACCACCACTGGAACACTGTGAGATATAGTACTGCTACTGGTCCGACTCATGGTGCTCTGCATCTGAAATGGAAAACAAAGGTGGGAAAGAAGAATTCGAGTTTACTAGTACTTAAAAACCAGGCTGAAAAACAGTGTTTTGCTGCCTTCTCCGGTTCCAAGTTCCAAACCTTTTTCCCCACGACAGTTTGCCTTCCAGGAAAACTGTCATTGTGAAAAAGAAAATGTGCACATGTATTCCCATTCCCAATTTAGCCTTACGTTAAGGTTGGACAACATCATTACCACTATTATCACTCAGTAACTGTGGAGGACTCCAAATCGCACAAAATGCCAATATCTACAAAATGTTTGTTTAAACAAGAGACGGCTTATGGTAGAGAAATGAACATTCAATTCAAGGGCAACAGCTCTGGTGGACATTCCTGCAGTCAGCATGCCAATGGCACGCTCCCTCAAAACTTGCAACATCTGTGGCATTGTGCTGTGTGATAAAACTGCACATTTCAGAGTGGCCTTTTATTGTGGCCAGCCTAAGGCACACCTGTGCAATAATCATGCTGTCTAATCAGCATCTTGATATGCCACACCTGTGAGGTGGGATGGATTATCTCGGCAAAGGAGAAGTTCTCACTGGCTGTGTCCAAATTCAGGGGCTGCAGCCTTCAAGGACGCGGCCTTTGCGGCCCACGAGGGCCGGGTCCTTCGGACAGACCTTGAAGGCCACATCCACCGTTGTTAAATGGGACGGTCTAGCCTTCGGAGTATTTCCTGGTTGCGTCACCAGGTGTTCATGCATTAAAGTCTGTTTTGGTTCAAATCTATCAAACGTGTACATTTATTTGTGTGTGTACAATGTGTCAAATCTGAATTGAATTATCAACATTACAAAATAAACATTAACCCATTGGTGAATAACAACTATGTTTACCATAGCATTACCAGCTTCACGTATTTTAACTGAAAGTTAAACTTTGGAGGTTTTATAGTCTCTTGAAGTTTAACATATCTGGCGTTGGATGTTCAAATGAGTAAAAACCGAGTATAAACCCATTACTTAAATTTAAATGTCATGTCTGCGCCACTTGATGTCGCCATTTTCTCTTGCTTCCTCTTCTGTTTCGGGACTGAGCAGCGGTGCGCAAAGGATCTTGGGATATGTGAGGCCGCGAAGGATAGTAGCGGTGCGTCCTCCTAAACGAGGGTGGGGAAGGCTGCATTTGTGGGCTGCATGTGGAGCAGCCTTCGAATTTGGACAGCCTTCGCGCAGCGTTGTGACGTAATTGGCCTTCAAATGCGCCCTTCGTGGGCTGCAGCCCCTGAATTTGGACACAGCCACTAACACAGATTTAGACAGATTTGTCAACAATATTTGACAGAAATGGTCTTTTGATTATATAGAAAATGTTTTAGATCTTTGAGTTCAACTCATGAAAAATGGGAGCAAAAACAAAAGTGTTGCGTTTATATTTTTGTTCAGTGTAGTTGGAGGTAGCTTCCCTACCTCAATTGCTTCCTAAAATTTCCTAAATTTTGAAAATTCAATTTAATTTTGAAATGCTTTATAGAATTGTTGAAGGTTCTCAGTCTTCCAGGTCATGGTAATTCTAAGTGCTGTATCGTAGGCACGTGTTTCAGTTTCTTGAAGACGTTTCACCTCTCATCCAAGAGGCTTCTTCAACTAACTTCTAACTAACTGGAGGAGTTGCAGGCTTTTAAACTATGTGTGGGAGTGTCCTAACAGAGTCGTTAAGGACACGTGATCTGAGTTTCAGAGTCGTTATGGCCGCGTGTGAGTCATTGGTCAAACTGGCCTTCATGTGGGTTGTGAGGGCTAGGTGAGCCCAGGTGTGAGTGGTTGTTAAGCTGCCTGGGGAGAGAACTCAGTACAGCATTGTAGATGGGTGATAAGTAATGTCTTAGGCCACCTCCTCTGTTCAAATACAGTCGTTCCAGTTTGATACAGATGGATTATTTTACTCCTCTTTCAAACCATCTGTCTT
The DNA here is from genome assembly GCF_040436345.1 of Pagrus major. Lineage (NCBI taxonomy): Eukaryota > Metazoa > Chordata > Actinopteri > Spariformes > Sparidae > Pagrus > Pagrus major. The sequence goes on from NC_133226.1 coordinate 2,814,841, forward strand.
CTCTGGACAAGATGTTTACATTGTTGTCCTCAAAGGAATGATTTTTCTCCTTCAGATGTAAGTGGACAGCAGAGTCTTGACCTGAGGAGTTGGCCCTCCTGTGTTGTGCCATTCGTTTATGGAGAGGTGGTTTTGTCTCCCCAATGGACACATCTGTGCAGTCCTGGCTGCATTGAACAGCATAAACTACATTACTCTGTTTATGCCTGGGTGTTTTGTCCTTAGGATGGACAAGTTTCTGCCTGAGTGTTGGTAGGTTTGAAGTGAACCGGACTATGATGTTTACCGAAGAGCCTCCTGAGTTTCTCAGATGTTGAACATGTGACAATGTTATTATGTTTTTCAGTCTCCTCCTCCCTGTCTGCTCTGGATCTTTTAGGTGTTAACCCTAATTTCTAATAACATATGTTTGATTTATTTGCCTCTGTTGTGTTATCACGACTTATTGACATTTAAATAAGCTGATAATCAGTGAGTGTAGAGGGCTTCCATTACCTCTAAGCCTCTGATTATAAACCAAAAATCTATCTCTGATTGTTTGGTCATTGATCTGGTACACCAAGTAACTACATTTGGTTAGGATTTCTATGTCACCATATATCAAAACAGTTCAAACTTAGACATAAACTCTGTTGTATTATTCATCTTTACTCTTCGAACTCCATACTGGCTCATCAAAATAAGTGTGACACCACGGTGGCTCTGTACACTTTCGCTTAACCGGGTTTTTTAGGATGGTGGTTCTCCTGAAAGGAACCCAACCCTGCTCCAACAGTGGACTCGCTGCTAGAAGCAACGTTTTCACACAGACTTCGACAGAAGCTGTTCAGTAACGATAGTTTCGCACAGTACTAGCTACATCCGTGTGCATGCACAGTAGCCACAGTGGTCTGGAAGGTATTATAAGGTATTGTAACAGAATACCGATGGGTGTAGCTAGTGGCATACGTAGTATGACGGTTTTGAATAAGATGCGTCGGACATTTGTTCTACGACCACTTACCACCAACTTTAGCAGGCACAGCATGTTTTACGTCAAGTCAAAGTAACAACAAGACAGAAATGATAGATTAAGCTACGTCAACAAAATGTAGCGTCATTCACCAACATACCTGCCACACCACACGTTCACATGATGTAATGATTCAGCAAAGGAAGGCCGCCTGTCTGCTACTAGAACCAGAGAAAACATTCAGTATGTTTTGTGGCATTAGGCATGTCTTTCACTCAGCTCACCAGCACCAGCACCAGCACCGAGGAGCCGGATTGGGGAAAATTGCTTCCGGTCAGGTTTACAGAATAAAAGCGTTTTATTCACCGTGTGTGTGTGTGTGTGTTTGTGTTTGTGTTTGTGTGTGTGTGTGTGTGTGTGTGTGTGTGTGTGTGTGTGTGTGTGTGTGTGAGCGGGAGCGGGAGCGAGTGGTGACATTCTTTATGATGTACGTTCATAGAGATGCCTTTATTTTGAAAAAGTGGAAGTGTCGTTATTGATTCCTACCAACGACACACAGGCCACAGGTTTTACTGAGGCGATTGGAAGACGACTGACGACAGCGAACAGGTACCGTGTTGTTTTGGTTTTTAATCTCAAAGCATTGCTGTTTGTACTGTCGCGTCGAGTTAAATCGCAAGCCAACGTAGGCTGTAGTCTAGTCATCTTTAGTTCAACTGACCACAGCTCAGGTTCGTTGTTTAACCTGTCAACACTCACACACACACACACACACCAACGCAGAAGATAGCTAACCCCAGCTCATGCAAAATACTGACATGGAAACCTCCCTCATTAGCTAATTAAGGAGCTAAATTAAGTTACAACAGTAACCTAGCCGCGTTTTATCTCTACAGTGTGCATGCTTAGATGAAAAGGCTCTTCACTGTACCCTTAAAAGCATAGCGCTAGTTACAGATGGCTATTTTCTTTGACCATTTCCTGTTAAATTCAGGCGTGACATCTGTTTTGTTTTTTCGTGGGGGTGTCATTGCATGATGAACAACAGAAAGTATTCTCATTTTTGAACATGAAATTGATACAGTTAAAGGCTGTTTGTGTTGAGGTCTACTTTTAATTCAACGCATATGTGTGTTTTCCGTCTTATCCTAGTATTGGCTACATGTTTTGCCATTTTCAGCGTTGGCCAGCTGTTACTTAATGAAAGCAGCAGCCGTGTCATAATGAGCTGGGTCTAAATAGGGTTTTAAGGGCTGTAATAGTACATGAAAGTGAAAATCTTCAGTCTTTAACGCTATTGTGTTGTCTGGTGGATTACGTGCTGTGGTCCATGAGTGGGATGAGCCCTGTTTCCATAGTTTCCGCTATCTTCTCAGCGGGCTGTGATGTCAGCACAGCACTGCCCATTCACACCCCTCCTCTCTCTGTTATTTCCACCTCACTCAGTCAACAGCGATGAGTCACCAAGCAAACTGATCATCTCAATGATTTTTCCTTTGTCATTTATAAGCAACCTCTGAGCTTGTGACACACAGACGCTTGCAAACTTATATGAGCACGGTTGGATCTTCATGTTGGGAAGTAGGGTCAGGAGGTATAAGAGATACCATGGGATGACATGGATGTGTCAACCATAACAGGGTTTTTCCTGGCTCACAATGGGCCTTTGGGGGTGACTGTGCACAACAGTAAGCATGATTGGTCCAGGTACAGTTAGTGCTGGGCAATATAATTCGAAAGGAATAAAAGGTTGGATTTAACCACTATATTTTGAATTTAACCACCTTAATTTGAATTTAACCACTCTTTTCTTTTAACATTCAAGTTTTATGATTTAAAATGGGGTTACTTGTTGTAATGTTCAGACTGTGTACACGCTTTGTTTTAGCGCTGTGTCACTGTCCTTTTTCATTGTCTGCACCACTCTCACTGTTTCTGTTAATGTTGTGTCATGTCAACCTATCACACACCTGATGATTGGTTGTAGGCATTAAATAATTTATAAATGTGATGTGAATTGATATACACTTCAGTATACACTGCTCAAAAAAACTAAGGGAACACTTAGTTTTTTTACAGATCACAGAGTCAGTTAGACTTCTAGTGATCGTGAATCAATTTCACCTGCTTTAGTGCAAATGAAAGTGACAACAGATGCAATGGAGAGACAAAAGCAAGACAACACAAACAAGGGAATGGTTTTGCACAGTGGCCACAAACAATTGCTCTCTCCTGATCCTTCCTAACTGATTCTTCTGTAGTTTTGTGTTCTGCTAGTGTCCTAGCAGTGTGCCATTACTGGTAGCATGACGTGGTGCCTGTAGCCCAATCAGGTTGCACAGGTAGTACAGCTGCTCCAGGATGGCACATCCATATGTGCGGTCGCAAAGTTTGCTGTGTCTCTGGCTGGCTGTTACACAAGGAGAGCTAGACAGGGCCGGAGAAGGGCATCAACCCAGCAGCAGGACCGGTATCTGCTCCTTTTTGCCAGGAGGAACAGGAGGAGCACTGCCAGAGCCCTACAAAATGACCTCCAGGAGGCTACTGGTGTGCATGTTTCTGACCAAACTGTCTTACTCCATGAGGGTGGCATCAGGGTCCGACGTCCTCTAGTGGGACCTGTGCTCACAGCCCAGCATCGTGCAGTTGGCGGTTAGTCAGTGATGGGGTTGGGCGATTGGACGAATATATCGTCTATTGGCAATAGGCTCAAACCATCACCGGTTGGTTTGTTGGAGCTGATATTTTGGTTTATTACTTACATTTTATTTTGTTCAATTAATGGTGCACCAACTTGAAAATCTCAGTCAATAAATGATTAATCCGTAAGCGCCAAAATAAGAATGGGCAAAATCTGTGGTTTTCTTAGAAAGGAGTCAAGGAGGAGCAGAACTGACTAGCGCAAAGAAATGCTGGCAGACTGCCTTGGGAGCGGGGCTCTGTGTGCATGTTGTCTGAGCAAGTTGATGAGCAGTGCAGCTCTGCCACTCACGGTGAATAGTCGGGAATAAATTGAACCTATACGCAAATTCAAAAACTGTTAGAAAAATGCCACATGCAGCATTTCCTATCCATGTTTTTTCCTGAAGAGTGCCGGGATGAAACTGCAGGCTGTAATGTTTGAGTGAAATTATCTTTTCACATTAAAGACAGCAGATGTCAGAGGGTACTCAGCAGGATGGTGTTTTCGCAAATGCTTGTGCAAATTGGTAGTTTAAGAGTCCTTTGCCGGTACCATACATTTGCAGAGACGGCAAATTGCTTCAGTTAGGTCATTATGCTTGCTGGTTGCATCAGGTTTGAAACCCCAACTGGTGATTTTGACTTATTTTTTTACAGCCAGCTCCTCCATAATTGCATTCGCTGAAAACTGTCAAACTGAGTAGAGCCAGGCCCGGCAGATGTAATGAAAAAATGGCAAGAGTTTGCAGTTTTCTGCTTCCATTCATAGTCGAGGCTTCAGATCTACCGGTTGACATCCAACTTGAGGTAATTGACTTGCAGTGTGATTCAGATTGTAAAGGAGAAATTTGCCTCCACGGGCCTGGACACATTTTGTAATTGTCTCTTACCAGGATACCCAAATTGAAAGCCCTGGCATCCAAAGTTGTGTTCATATTTTGGACCACTTACCTATGTGAACAGGTTTTTTGAGACTGACTGAATGGAGAAACTGGAACATGTTGAAAGTGCACTGAATTTTCATGCGACAGGCTGTTCACTTAATTAAAGGAATAATTTGTTGCTGTTAGTTATTGGTAATAATGCTACGTAGGTCAAGCTGGGCTGCATCTGGCCCCTGGACTAAACTAACTTGTTTCCATAAAAAATGGATGACAAAGGCATTGATGCCATTGATGGGCCCTCTCGTTCCCCTGACCTAAATCCAATGGAGCACCCATGGGACGTTATGTATCAATGCATCTGGTGCCGCGTCCAGGAGCTCACTGGTGCCCTGATTTAAGTGTTCCCTTAATTTTTTCAGCTGGTTTTTAATCATCAGTGTAGTTCTTCTTCTTACTTCTTACTTTTTGGTTGACATTATGCTTTCAAAGTTATTGATTTTTACTTTATGTCCATTACCAGAGATATTAAAAGTTAGATCCCCCTTAGATTGAATGTTGTATCGAGATCTCCAGGTAGAGAACTAATATATCATCAGATGGACCAACCTTATTAGCAACATTTAAGATAGTAAAATGATTTGACAGAAACTCCTGTTTTACTAAGCTTCATGTCTGAGCTAGCAGATAGTTAACACTTGCCTTTTTCAGACTGATGCTCCAGACAGCCATCTTATCCACAGTGAGGACCAAAGCGTAAATTGCAATCAGACATGCTAAAGGAATAAGGTCCAGCAGGGATACTACCTTCACCTCCCCTCATATTCCTACTCTTCCACCAGGCTGCTGGAAACAGGTCTGACAAGAATCCTTTTATGCAATTTGTCCAGTTAGTTGTTTCTCACAGGATAATTCTAACAGCCTCTTTTCAACATTTGCAGCCCAGGCAGAAGCAGCAAAAGACACTGTGATAGCCACAGGCAAGATGAGAGTCCCTGTGTTCTGTGTGGTGGTACTGTCATTCATCTGTCACAGCCACAGCCTGGAAATACAAAACCCTGTGTATGGGTTCAAAAGGTAAGAACAAAATTCTCTCTTTTGTTTGATTATTTGATTTTATGCTAATGTTCAGGCTCATAATTTTATTTTGGGTTATTACTAGAATAGGTTTACATGTTTTAATTCTCAAAAAAGCGCATCAGTTTTGTTCAGTGCTGCAGTACTCTATTCTCCCGCTGTCTGAGATGCTCTGTTTTAGCTTCTGGCCTCCCTCCTGAAAAGCCCAGTCAGCTCTGATTGGTCAGCTCACACACGCCGTCCTGAGCCAGCACCTTTCTCTTTGCTGTCTCTCAATATTACAACATTAGTCCAACATCACCCCAGACTGGGAGTAGCAACACCTGATGCAACAGCCTGATCTCCATAATAAACAGTAAAGCAACATAAAACATGGCAAAACTTACAGCATGCACAAGAATCTATATAAAACGCTGAAGGAATGGAACATATGTAGCACACAACAGAATACTGACTGTGGCAGATGCGTTATCCCCTACTGGAAATACTAGTTTGATCTAGGCGAGGTGTGACAGTGGGTAGTGTTTGTGGGATAAGGAGGAGGACTAATCTATAATGATGACTGTTTATCAATACTACATGTTTTTGATCGCACCCGCAATATCAAGAAGAGAGTGTAGAGCAATATATAGGCAAGCAGAAAAGAGTATGAAGCAGCAACACTCATTGTAAGAGAGCAGCTCCCGTTGGCACAGACTTTGGGCTTTTTAACTGTTAGACCTTTTAACTGTGCAAGAACCTATATAACACACTGAATGAAAGGAAAAAAACAAAAAAGCATAATATGTCTCCTTTTAAATCTTGCATCTTAAGATGTTTCAGTAGCCATGCTACTCTTATAAACCATGTCAGCCAAGCTTGGAGGATGACATATGACTCTAGATTCTATTATTCTCAGATTCTACTATAGTCATACATGATTGTTCAGTTTTAGCTGCAGCGCAGCTTAATTTTAAGTTTGAGCACAAAATTAAGTGGGGCTTCAAAAAACACCCAGATGGAACTGTTGACCGGAGCATCATTCTGTGCAATTGATGCACCAAAAATCTCAGACCCAGAGACTTGAACACTTTCAGCAAAAAGAACAGGTGAAAAACAAAGGAAGGGAACTTAAAGGCACATCCTTCAGACTGAATGACAAATACCCACCATGGATAAACACACGCTGGAAAATACTATACCCAGTCTTAAAGGAAAACAGAATGAACAACAAATGTGCATCTCTTGTAGTTGACAAATTGTTTATTGATGGAAAGTTATTTCCAAACACCAAAATCACGCCATGGCTCTTCTGAATAAACTGAAATAGACTCCAACATTCAACCTGTTTGCAGAGAACCGGGATGGGTGACAGAGAAGGAAATGTTTCTCATCTTGTGGACATGGAATATTTTTCTGTATGTTGGTTATTGTGTTGAAGTGTAGCTTGGCAGTACAACTGCTACCTCTGTGTTTTATTATGTGTCCTGTTGTAAAGCAGAAAGTTAACCACATCATTGTTTTTCCCTAAGGTCTCGGGAAAATGTCTTGTCTGATCCCAGCGACTGCATGTCCAGGACTAGGCAGCAGCAGGTCTTCACAAACTCTCATAATTTCTCTGTAGATCTCCGGATGCCTGGTGTCATCCCGAGTGGGGTGAGTCTGTTTCTCTACTACACTACTGAATGATGGGTCTGGATCCTTATACATCCTGATCTTTTTCAGACAAAAATGCCAAACGTGGGTCGCCCATTAGCTCAGTTGGTAGAGCGGGCGTCCCATGTGCAGAGGCTGTGTCCTCGCTGCAGCGGCCGGGGTTCGAATCCGACCTGTGGCCCTTTGCTGCATGTCACCCCCCCTCTCTCAGCACAGTAATAATTTCATGAAGTCACGAACCATATCTACATTTTGATTAAAAGAAATAGGGAATATTTTTGATTCCTCTGAGTTCATATTGTAAAATAAATTCCTCTCCTAGAGTAGTAGTGTATTTACTGATGGCCCAGGAGCCATAATGGAGTTTGCCGTGCTGAATGTTACTTAACAGTCAACATCATATAAGTACACTGTCCACATACTTCAATTTAGTTTGAACTTTAATCACCTTTTATTCTTAACATCAGTCTAGAAAATAATGTAACATAAACCTATGCTGTTGGACATTTCAGCAAGTGATGTCTGCTCTCTATTATTCAGTAATTAATATCAAATTGTGTTCTTTAATGTTTCAGGCGGACACTTACCTGTGTATGGCATTTCCTGTGCCGACTAGTCAAGATGCATATATTGGTGAGTATATTTTCCTTAAAATATTTATAGTTGATAAACATGTGGGTCACCCTATACCTAGGCCTGAAGGCACAAAATGGAGGGGTAGAGCTGGGTGGTATGGGCAAGGCGTGCATTGAGCCAAAGTGTGCACTGTCTGAGGGGTAGGAGGCACTTGACTGATACACAGTTTCCCCAGCTCCAATGCCTTGAAGATTGAATCCAGTGTTTCAGCTGATAACATTGTGGCTTGGCGGCCATTGAAGACAACAGAAAGAACTCAGGTGGCACAAATGAGGAGAGAGAAGAGAGGGCTTCCCATGTCAAGGTGGCCATGGAAGTGTTTACTAAATATAATAATAATAAACATCACTACAGTCATGGCTTTCGTTGATCTGTGGGCCACTTGACTCTGACCAAAGTTTGTTTTTGAATCAGCATTGACAGCAAATCAAGTTTAGATGGTCTGAGAGAATCGAGTCTGAAAGCCTGAAGTATGTTGAGTGACTCTAGCATATCATTAATTATTAAATACTTTAACCACAGTGCTTTTCCTCCACAGTGGACTTCATACCTCATGCCAGTATGGAAACAGTCCATCACATGCTGCTGTTTGGATGCCAGACTCCTGTCTCTACCAGCCGCTACTGGTAATACTTAACTCACAGCTCACTGTTAAGTGTGTGAAAGGAATGTGTTCATTGGTGGGGTAAAATATTATACAGTCGTGGTCAAAAGTTTGCATTCACTTGTAAAGAACATGTATATTATGGCAGTCGTGAGTTCCAATGATTTCCACAGTTCTCATTTTTCTGTGATTGGTTAAATGTCTCTTGGCAATTTTTACCTCAATTGGATGCTTTTGATCACCATCCACAAGCTTCTGGTTGTCCTGGTAGTGAATTTTTAACCACTCCTCTTCACAGAATCGTGAAGTTCAACTTAATGTGTTAGCTTCCTTGTTTCTTCAGTCCAAATGTTCTCAATGGGGTTCAAGTCAGGACTTTGGGAAGACCATTCCAAAACGTAAATTCTAGCCTGATTTTGCCATTCCTTTACCACCCAACTGCACCCAAGAGCCAATCTTGAACGACTTTCTTTTTGGTGGTTTTTGGTTGACTCTTGACCATCCTGACCAGTTTTCTCTCAGCAGCAGGTGATAGTTTGTGTTTTCTTCCTGATTGTGGCAGTGACACAACTGTGCCATGCACTTTATACTTACAAACAGTTGTTTGTACAGTTGATCTTGGAACCTGTAACTGCTTTGAAATGGCTCCAAGTGACTTTCCTGACTTGTTCAAATCAATAATGCTAAGCTCCTTAGACTTTCCCATTGTAGTGTTCATGGCTGAGTCTATTGGCTGTATCAAACAAGCCCTATTAAAATGGGCCCAGAGTCAGCAGCTGTTAACAATCAGAATCAGTCAGAAGAAGTTAAGAGGCCACGCTACAAAGAGCATTTGATTCACACAACTTTCTATAATCAACTAAATTGATCGGCCTACTTACTGTATGTATATTGTATACTGTATGTATCCAGCAGATTTGGTCATATTTTCAGAAAACCTATAATAAAAAAAATAAAAAAATATATATATATATATATATATATATATATATATATACATATATGCATGCATGCATGCATGTATGTATGTATGCTCTCTTCTTGGTTTATATTTAAGCTAGACTTATCTCTGTTTTTATATCGACAGCTGTCACCATGACTTTGTGTATTGTGAAAGGTGACAAACCCACAGAGAATTAGCCAACCCTTCCGTTTCCCTCAGCTCTATGAAGCTTTGTAGAAGGCAGCTGTTTTCAGTGACGGGGCTCTTGTTGCCCTTGACCTTACCCCTTTTGAATATACCAAGAACTCACTGCACACTAACCATGTTTGTCTGCTGTTTGGTGCTGACCAGATAGAGATAAGATGGTGAAAATAGTGGAGCACTTAGCAGCTAAAGAGAGCTAAAAGGAGAGTGAATACTGGAAATTCATCAAGTCGATACAAACATGACAAAGGAATGATAATGTTGCTTTGTGTTGGCTCAATGTGCAAACATGTTCACCATATTGACTTTACAAGTTGATAATGTGTCAGTGGTTTCAGCTTGTTCTGGTTCTCTGAAGGGGCCAAACTCATACTGATTTAAATATCTGTGTAATGATGATTATGTCTCTTGTGTCATGCCCCTCCACATTTTGTTACTTAACACTTACTTTGAAAGAGGAACTGCTCAGACTATTGCAAGTAAGGTTGCCCTTGACCTTACCCCTTTTGAATATACCAAGAACTGAATGACTAAGAATATTCAGAAACACTGACAAATAATATTTACTCCCTGATTGCCTGAATACAAGTCCTTTTGTTATGGAAGTGCCAAACACAATAGCAAATTGCAATACCACAGACAGGTGTTTGAGTTGCTCTATAACTACCTCTATGATTTACTATTTCCCATTATTCATCCGTTTCTCTCAAGGGACTGTGGAAGTGTACAAGGCACTTGTGAGGACGGATCTTCCATTATGTACGCCTGGGCTCGGAATGCACCACCTACTAAATTACCCAGAGGTTTGTCTCTCAAAGTGTTGATTGACAATTACTGAAAGTCATATTTATTCACTGACTTCAAGCTGTATAGCCATGTGGAGAGTTTTGCTGTCTTTTGAACAGGTTTTGAGATCTACTGTATCTCTAAAAAATGTTTAAATGCAGTGGATATGAATGGAATGTATTTTGTAGTACTTACATTGTTGAGAAGTAGCTTGTCAACTTAGTAGAACACATAGACCTGACTTACAGTTTTCAAAGGATCAATTATTGGGTAAAGAGTAGTTGATGATGAAAGTGAGATGAATAAAGATCATGAATGGTCAAGTATGGGCTTTTTCATACAGTTATTCATATCTTTCTATCTTTTTGTCTTTTGCTTATATCTCCATGCAGTTGAATGTATTAATCTATGCTTTGTTCTTCTCTTTGTTGTCTCATCAGATGTTGGTTTTAAAGTTGGAAGAAACTCAGGAATGTCCTACTTTGTGCTGCAGATCCATTATGGAGATGTCAGTGCTTTCAGAGGTAAATCCTAATGACAGATAAAGAACTAACATTTGTGTTTCAAAGACGATTTATGTAATCAGTTACATCAGTTATATCACTCCGATGAAGGTCTGGAAAAATTGTGAAAAAAAGAAAAGTGTTTTAAAGTAATCTGAAATACTACAGCAAGAGGTTTCACAGCTTAGAAAATGTTAGGGGGGAAATAGACAACTTTTTAATCTTCCTCCCTCCTGTTTCTGTGTGGTTTTACCGATAGCAACATGGCTACCGCTATAAACACCTGGGTTGTATTAATAAGTAGGCAGGTGTTGTTACTTTCTGATAGAGTAGAAAGAATTCTGGCTTTGAACCTCTCATGTCCTAGTAGTAAGGGGAATCTCATATCAGCGGGGGACTTTGATACAAGACAGGAGCTCGCCATCTGGTGAAAGCCGTCCGTTCAGTCTTCTTTTACCTCGGTTGCTATCACTTTCCCTCATCACCTTTTTTGCCTCGTCCATCAGCAGGGTTCTCTTTCTTTTGCAGTGTAGAGTTTCCACATTATACCGGTTGTTCCATTGGTACCTGGGGATAGTGACTAGTGAAAACAATGGCTCATCCTGTTTTGGTTGCACAATGGCAGTTTGGTTGCACAAATTGCGGCACAAAGGAAGTGCGTCCACTTCCTTTGTGCTGCAATTTGTACTTTCTTTGACCAAATAACACAGCAAAATTTAGGTAAACTGATCTAAATGCCGATTGTGTCATTTTTCCACAGCCATTACACTGTCCAGTATTATTGATATTAACGTCAGAATAATGAGTTAAAGCAAAAGAGTTGTCTATTGCCAGTAAGTACGCAAGTAGGAGCAAAATGTTGAGGTGTAGCTTGAATGTTTGATTGCTGAAAATAAAAATAATATATTTGTTAAGTAAGCATCCATGCAGAAGAAGAAAAGAAAAGGAGAGAGAGACAGTTAGGAGTAGGACCAAAAATATACTACATTGTGCTCAGTATGATTGTATATTACATTAAGGGTCTTTTTATTAGGAACACCTGTACAGCGTAATGAAATCCAATACAACAGCCCTACAATAAAACGTACCATAATGAACCTCATACTGTTGCTGGCACAGTATGAGAGACGTGTTGTTCAACTTAAGGGTCTACTTTGATGTGGCTTTGAATTGGATGGTATCATGTTAAAAAGATGTTCTAACTAGAAATTTTACACTTCTGATTCTTAATTGAAAATCGGTCATCAAATTCAATTTCAACTACCGATAGCATGGGAAATGTTTATTGTTGTTTTGTTTATTGTATTGATTTCTTTAAGAAAAGGGTTTACTCTCGGGGGAAGAACTGAACTGAACTGATAATATTACCAGAGATCTTTTATTGTTTTGTTTGGGAAGAGGGCTACCAGCATAAAGACAAACTGTTATTGTAAAATACTTCCCTTTTTTAAAGAAGATTTGAAAATGTAAATGAGTCAGGACATAAAAACAATGATCCCTTTATCTTTTCAAATTCAGATGTGATAGTCTATCAATGGTATAGCTGCCTATTTCCATCATACCTTTCTCTTCTGTTTTTGTAATTGTAAATGTCAGCTTTGGTGATTGTAGTGCACATAATGAAAACGAATGTAGCAGTTTTATTTTGTTGTATTTTATTTTGTTCTGCAGACCATCATAGAGATTGTTCAGGAGTTGCCTTAAGAATGACATCCAAACCGTAAGTATTTACTTAAAAGAAATGACTTTTCTGTTGAATGCTGAAATTAATCTTAGTCAGAACTGTAAAACGTGGTGCCTGTTTAGGCAGGAAAAAGAGTGGCACAGTGTTAAGCTTGTTCTCTCTGAGACTACTGTATGTGTGTTTCCTCTGAAGTACCAGGAAGAATATGCAATAGATAGTTTGACAAAAAGAAATAGGAAGTAAATATCACAGGTCAGATTATTCAAAATATGACCAAAACAGCATTCTTACCCTCTTAACTGTGGCTCTCATCAAAGGCAGCCTTTCATTGCTGGCATATACCTGCTCATGTCTGTGGACACAGTTATCCTTCCAGGGAAAAGAGGTAGGTTTGGTATATTTTTTTCAAGATGTAAATTTGTGGCCTTTTGTGCTATTTGGCAGCAGTTTGCTACAGTTTCTGAGTGCAACATAAAGACAAATCCCAGCTCCGTAACAATTTGTCAGACAAAACTCATTACATCTTAACAATGTTATGTCTTGAAAAGTTGTATCGTAAATATGTAAATATGTATGTAACGCTGTCATCATATCTTCTCAGTGAAGTTACATAGTGCAGAAACAAGTGATAGGGGGGTGGACTGGACCTTCGTACAGGTAGCTCTGAAGCCTTTGCTGGGGGTATTCAGACTGTGGGCAGTATTATCAAATGAGCCTCAACCTTTTGTAAGAAGGAGGCCAAAATCTAATTGGCTCGCTGAATCCCATGTTGTCTGACCTAGAGAGCTCACAAGAAATTGACAAGGGTGTCTTATTTCACAGTTTGTGGGTTGGTAGGTACTCCAGATACCCAAATGTATGTGTACAAGCCCTGAAAATAATATTTCCCCTTTAAGCTCAACATACTTTGCTAACCCACTAATCTTGCTTTGTAGTACAGCCCTCTACTGTTGTCGATGAAAGCCCACATGTTGACGTATAATGTGATTTGGCCAGTGTGTATTTATTTTATTTAGGCAAGGCTCTTGTCTGACTTTGTGTTGAGTAAGTGCCAACACTTATACATTTGCCTTATTTTCCACATGGTCCATATTCAAATGTTGCTCTTGGAATGCATAGAAGTATAGGAGTGGTAGAAAAGGAACTGTACAGTACAGATTGGGCCTGTTTTGACATTCCTCTTTTTTGTTAGTGACAAATGCAGACGTCGCCTGTGATTACACTTCATATCCCATCTACCCGTTTGCCTTCAGGACCCACACACACCACCTTGGTGAGTTATATCAGATAATTCAGCAGATTGTTTCAGAGTAACTTTTAGCAGTATCTGTGGTAGTCTTGATGACTGTTTTTGTAACAGGTAAAGTGGTCAGTGGCTACAGGATCCGAGACGGGAAGTGGAGCCTGATTGGGAGACAGTCCCCTCAGCTACCACAGGTACGTGTTCACATGAGATGTCCGTTACGTGGCATACACATTTTCACTGTTTCTGGTTTGAGTCCGGCCGGGGACCTGGGTTATGTGTCATACCCATCTCTCTTCTCACTTCCTCTCTGCTTCTTCACCATCAAAAAAAAAAAAAAAAAGACAGAAACCCAGTCCAGGCCTTACTCTAATACCTTGTCTTAACAGGAGCAGCAGATTCAGTATTCCAACCGACTGTGTCCCAGTTTTTATGCAACATCTCCAAAGCTTACTAATTACTACTTTATATCCCCAAATTGTCCCCTGTTTGACATGTGTTCCCTTTGGACAGAGCCAGCTTAGCTGTTTCCCCTGTGTCCACACTGTTTTCTAAGCTAAGCTAACTGGCTGTTAGCTCCAGCTTCATATTTAGCAAATGAGTACGACGGGTTGCTATCAATCTTACTCTGGCATGAAAGTGCACAAGTGTATTTCCCAAAATGCTGAACTATTTCTTTAATCTACAATTTGTATAATTTATTTTAAAGCAATTATTAAGCAAAATGCCAAATATTCTCTGGTTCCAGCTTTTCCAATGTGATGATGTTATGTGTTGTACCATTAGAATTCAAATCTCTTTTTAATTTTAAACCCAATTAAAGCCGCACTACAGTGGTTTATCTCATTTCTTTTTGTTTTTCATTGTCAGAAACATAACTTTCCTTAAAAAGCAGAATACATTCCTAGTTTTCTCCAGCTTCAAGAGCTACATCATCTCACCAAAAGTCATGAGTTGTCAGATTTCCATTTTCAGCACATGGCTTGAGGTCCAGTCTGCATATTCTTCTGACAGTCTGAATGTTTTGTGAACTATTCTTATGTGATGCTTGTGCAAAAACAAGTCAGTGAATAATTGCTAACATTTCAAATAGCAAATAACTTAATATCCAACAAATAGAACAAAAAAGTCTAATGAAATGTCTCAATGAATGTGACACAATTAATCACCAACAATGACTTCAGGGGGTTGGTGCTTTTGCAGTTCTTTATTGAATACATGTCATTACCTGACACAACTATCAGGTGCCCAGTTGTATCATCTAATGTAATGGTGGCACTGCAGTAACATAAAATAAAAAATAATAGCTTACAGCCAGAGCTCCCCCATGATATCCTTCATCCTTTTTTGTTTAGTTCATTTGCCCCTTCTTAACCTCTTCATTTCATCCTTTCTTTCTCACCTTTGCAGTCATATTTGCCATCTTCCTTTCCTCTTTCCTGTCATGTTCCCTTCTTGCCACCTCATATACTGTCTGTGCTCAAGGCTGGTGACAGTGTGTGACCCACCTTAACTCAGATGCCTGGCTTTAACGCAAGGTAGCAGTGAAAAAGTGTAATCTATAATCTAATCTAATAATTTGAAAAAGTGGGTCAAACTTGTTGTGACTTAAACATCTGAATTCAACAAAGAATATATTGATCACAACCGTCTTTGAAGTTCTGTTGAGTCATTGCCCAGCACTGACTGTGTTTTCTCCTCAGGCTTTCTATCCAGCAAATAAGGAGGTGAATGTGAAGTACGGTGACACCGTTGCAGCCAGATGTGTGTTTACTGGTGAGGGCAGAAACTCCAAAACTTATATTGGGTGAGTTTTGTTTAAAAGCCAATATTCCTAATGCATTTTTAAACTGCACTGAAGAGGAAGTCTGCAGTAACTGAAAAGTACCTTTTCCTTATCACTGGTTCTACACAAGGATCTTCTCCGACAACTTCAGTAATAGATGAGCTTTTGTTTGCTCCCTTGTGACTGTCTTTGTATTGAAATACATCTTACAGACATTTATCATAAGTGTGTAAGACAGGCACTGTGGTTATCCATTAACGGTCTGTTCTCCTCTGCCACACCCTCGTTTCTTTAAACCAAGGCTGGAGATATGCTCGCATTAAATTACAGGTTTGCATGTGCATGAGAGCTGCCACACATATCCTGTGTCTGTTTAGAGTACTGACTGTGCACGTCCTCAGTAATTAACACCACATAAATGCACATGACTTGGAGGGTCATGGGCGATGGGAGAAAAATCCTTTTGAAAGAAATCAGCAAGCCACACTGCTGTGTGTGTGTGTGTGTGTGTGTGTGTGTGTGTGTGTGTGTGTGTGTGTGTGTGTGTGTGTGTGTGTGTGTGTGTGTCTGTGTCTGTCTGTGTGTGTCTGTGTGTGTCTGTGTCTGTCTGTCTGTCTGTCTGTGTGGGTCTGCTGTGCGTGTGCGTGTCTGTGTGGGTCTGCATGCGTGTGCGGGTCTGCTGTGCGTGTGAGTTATGTGGCGTTCATTTGAAATGTTCATGTGAACACTAACAGTCACAATGGAGCTGGTTGTCGTATGACCACTTTGCTAAAAATAAAGTATATCTCCAGCCTTAATGTCTGATTGCTCATGTAGTCTTACAACTTTTTAAATTCTGAACGTCATTGCTCAATTGTTGCTGAATATTGCCAATTTATCAGAAAGACTCTAAAGCTAACAATGGACAGTAGTCAGAGTATGAAAATGTATTTGGCAGTTACAGAAGGTCTCAATGACTCAGATTAGCACCACTCCTCACTGTTAACACAAAGATCATCTGCCTGTTTGTGAGTGATACATTCATCCCTTTTTGTTTTTTCTGCAGTGGTACCTCTGATGATGAAATGTGCAATTTCTACATTATGTACTACATGGACAGCAAACATGCCATCCCATACATGAACTGCATGGAGACTGGCTCCAAAGAGCTTTTTCAGCATATTCCAGCTGAGGCAAATGTTCCCATCGCTGTCAGTCCAGGTGATATGAACTCTATGATGCATATGGGAAGCTCAGCAGGTACAAAGGAATTAAATATTGTTCATATTGCATACCAAAGTTATTCAATTTAGAATTTAACTGTTTGGTTTTTTTGGGCAACACTTTCATGTCATTTCATTTTACGGGTCCTCATCTGTCATGATAAGTAGGTGGTAATTACAAAATAACAATTATCAGAATAATTACCTCAAAAATTAGCTGCAACAACTCACTTCAATTTGGTGGCCTGCTGAGGGGAAGATAGACAGACACAGGGTTGGGTAGAGTTACTTTTTAAAGTACCTTGTTCTGTTCAAGATTACTACCATTAAAAAGTAACTTGTTGCTTTGCAGCATTACCTAGTGAGAAAAGTACTTTTGTGTTACCAAAAATGAAAACCCCTTTGTGATTCCTTGCGCATTTTGCTACTCATATTGTCCAGAGGATGCATGGCTTCCTTTTAAATTGAATTCTACAGATATTGAATAGGCTATTCTACAACTCATTATCTGTGTCTCTGCAGGCTCATAATAACAGGAATGACAGACGCAGTATCCCCTTCAAAGCTAATTGTTTTTGTTTGATTACAAACCAAAGCCGGTCCTGAGGCACATATAGCCTAACAACTATGAATTAATTATTATTATTAAATAGTATTCCGGTAATAATTACGTCTATTTGGGGATAATTAAAAGAATTTTCAAATACCTAGGTTGTATAACCACCTACCACACCAGCTACTTACCATGAAATTCCTGGTCCTTAAAATTAAGTGTTGTTATTAAGTTCTCTTTCACTTTTCACACCTTTCTTCATGCATGCCTCCTTTTCTTGTTTCATGTCCATTTTCAAAAAGAACCTGTCTCTCTCTCACTGAAATTTGTTTTTATCCTAAAGATCATCAAGAGAAGTCCTTGTTGGATACTAACAAAGCAGAGCAGGTTCTGGATCAGGGTGAGTTCAAGTTGCGCTACAAAAACTTATCCAATAATCAGACTGAATTCAAACCCATTTCACTACTACTGTATTATTCAGGCTGTTATTGCCCTTTTAGTACTCATTTCCTGTTGCATTTACTAGTGACTGATATGTCCAGCCTCTGACATCATTATGGGTCAACAAATGTGTGTCAACCAACGTCGAGTTAGTATGGATTCACAGAGCATACACAGTTTTGCATATAATTTAACGGTTAGATAAACCATATTGTACAACAAGGTGTCCTTATTTAAAATTTAAGATTTCTGTGTCACAAAACAAGTAACTTCCTTAGAGTCCATTGTTTTCCAGGACATTACGGCTGTTTAATTTCTCTTTCTTTATTTTTTTATTTTTTTATTCATTTTTACAATTGAGGCACACAAGAATTATAAAAAACTGTGTCTGATCACCCCTAAATTCAAATCAGTCCACTTTGGTCGTCCACTGGTAATTTTCTATGGTAAATACTATGGTCTATGGACTATGCATTTACAATATACAAGCGCTTTACAACAGTTGTTACATTCACCCATTCACACACACATTCATACACTGATGGCAGAGGCTGCCATGCAATGCAGATTTTATTACAGCATGCAGCCACCCTGCTCATCAGGAGCAATTTGGGTTTCAGTATCTTGCTCAAGGATACTTCAGCACACATCCAGGGCAGCCAGGAGATCGAGCCAGCGACCTTACTGAACCCTTACTGAGTAGCCTCAAAAATGTCTACACTGATGAACAATTAACAATCTGTGCCAAGCACGCACTGCACTCTGGAAAATGGATATTGATGACCTGTTACTGCTGTGTGTTGCACAGAGAAACAAAAAAGGAAAAACCCCAGAAGTATATGTTTTTCTTACAAAATTAATCAAAAATGAGTCAGTTACAGGTGCAAACCAATATTATAAGCACTCCTGCAACATTTTGTAGAAAAATGTACCTAAAATCAAGCTGCCCTGTAATTTCAGGTGTATTTTAGTTGGCTGTCAGTGTTTCTAACGTTCATCAAAAAAATAGCATTACAACAATAGTACAATGTAGTAGAATAGAAAGAGTAGCCCCCTACCCCAACATCCACAACAACCTAGAAAAAGTATTTTTAACACTGTAGTCCTTCCATCTCAATTTTGAGTTGCTTTTCAGCTCAGCTATTACCTCAGGATGTGTTCCCACAGAAAGTAACGTGCAACTCAAGTGACTCGAATGTGGGAATTTCTTACATATTTAACCTCAGCACAAACAAAAAAATCATGTGATGTGGAACTTTGCAGAATGTTGTGTGCGCTTCAATTGAAGTTCGTCATTTAAAGCACCTATGGCACACTGCAGGCATCAGATTTGAAATGCCAACACCACAAAATCAGCAGTATTTTGGGAAAAAGTCACTATTTATATGATGTACTCGTATTCCTCTATAGTGACCTGAGTGTGCGCGCACATATGCATAAACACATGCAGCGTGTCAAACCCAAAGCAAAAACTCTGCTTCTGTCTTTACATCGCTCTGACAGGCTCCTCTGCAACAGAAAATGATTACATGTACCTCAGTATTACAGAACTGGGATAAGTATTAAGAATAGCTGAATTTGATCATTACTGATGAGAGATTTCACAGCAGCGTGTCCTTAGGGCACAGCGGTGTGCCTGTCTAAACAGGCATGTCTTAAGCTGCCTATTAAAGAAAACCACAGAGTCAGCAAACCATAAGGGTGCTGTCCGAGCATTCCAAAACTAAGGTGCTACAGCATCAAAAGCTCTATCACCAGAGATCTTGAGGTGTGCATGGACCAGACAGCAGATTTGAGAAGTTTGACCTAAGACAGCAGGCTGATGAGTATGGCTGCAGTCACTGAGCAATATATGCAGGTGCCTGACCGTGCAATGCTTTGTGAGAGTGAGAATTTTAAAAGCATCAATAGGTTGGTTTAAAAACGTGCTTTTGGCTCTAAAGTCAAAATTATTTTTCTGCAAAGTTTAGAGTTTGGGGTTTTGGGTTCTTGCAATGTTCACTTGATTGGTCAGTGAAATTTGTGAGACACCCCCACAGCCTACACAGGAATAAAAACAACTTGCCCCAAAGAGATAAGTTGTTGTTCATGCCAAAGACATTTATCAAGAACAAATACAGGTCACAGCTCTTTAGTTGAGGATGATCTTCATGTGGCAATCGCCAACATAAAACCAAGAATACAGTTGCTTTGTTCAAATAACCAGGCCCAGCCATCCCACTTAAAAGTGTGAAAGCAAGCTAACGGGCTAACCTTGCCCCGTATTACTTTGAACACACAGTGAACGTGATTCCAGTGACAAAGCAATATCAGTTACTATAGCTGTTGATGTTTAGTGTTCCCACTGTCACACAGAGAGTAGCCCGATCTCATTTTAGAGTCCTTAAATGATTTTAGCTTATACTAGCTATCAGTAACAGCTCACAGATATTTGTTTTTATTTGCTTTATTTAAATAAAACAGAGAACACAGAACCACTATGCTGTACTGATTGTACTATTTCCATTCTGCAAAAAAGCTGAAATCCAACTGATGACCAGAGTCCTGTAGTGGTCCAGGTTTCAGGGGTCCAGTCCCCAACATGTTATTTACCTTATTTATGTGACAGTGAAGCCAGGTTCATAGAACCTCTCCGATTTTATATTTTTCAATATTTCACAAACAAAAAAATGGAAAATGACTCCAAAATCTTAATTATACATTGTGAAGACAATTTTCCTTTTTTTTATTTTTATTTTTTAATGAAAAAAATGAACTGATAAGCGTTACCCTGACAGAGTTTAGATATATTTTTTATAAGGGTCAATTTGGAAAATGTGCAGACTTTGTTATTTTTGTGGCCTCGGCTAGTGTTTCATGCTCTCGCTTACTGTGTTCTTCAAGTAGCATATTTTTGTTTTGACTCCAGAGAGACTCCCTCAAGAGAATGTGCAGTGTGTGTGTGTCTGTGTGTCTGTGTGTCTCTGTGTGTGGAGTGTGATACATAATGTACAATGTGTAGGAGGAGTGACCATCCATGGCAGTGCAGTCGCATAACCCATTGTAGCCTAATGCATGGTATCTGTTGAGTCAGAGTGCTATTCTATTGTATATGTATACACGTTGAAATGCTGACCATGATTTGAGCCCCACTACTGTATGCATTAGCTCTGTCACCACTGCCGAGACAGTGCTAGCTACCTTCAATGAATGTCTGCCTAAAACTGGCAGCTTATAGTAATCTTACTGGGTTGTTTACAAAGTTTAAGAAAGATTAAAAAAAGACTGGTGGTGCATGTGTACATCATAAAACCAAACCAATTATCAATACTTTATCTGAGTTCTTCACTCCAAAGGAATAAACAGAGCAACGACTGGGTCTAAATGAAAATATTTATTAACTGATTAAATACGAATCCAATGAATGAAATGAAATGATTCGTCATCAAATATGAATATTTAACATACACAAACAATCAAGGTGATGATTGTGAATTGATAACTGATAACTGATGCTGAATGAGGATGCAAAATTTAGACGTTGAATTACTGTCAGTATTGTTGTTGTTGTTGTTGTTTCGAAATCAACCGAGTCACGAGCAGTTATAGAAGATGGTTCGTGCCTACTTTGAGCAGTGGAGGCTGTTGCACGAGATGAGCTTGGTCAGAACCCACAGCATTGGATGCGGTGGTCAGAAACCTGTATCCCAGAGGCGACATGCGGTTGCCAGGTGACAAATTCTACCGGGGCTGTCTTGTGCAGTTGTTCAACAGGGGAAGTCTGCCAACAGAGTTTTTCACTAGAGGTAGCTTAGTAGTGATCGTGTAGTGCCAGGGCAGATGTGCAGTCTGCATGGATCTCTCTCTGGTGGGTTGATGGCAAAAATTGTTATCGGCTTTGCAGGATAACTTTTGAAAGACCTGGCGCTGGCTGAACGACACAAAACTTTCAAAGTCCTCAACAAAAGCCACAATGAAGTATAAAACTTATAATAAAGTGGTAATAGAATCCGTTAAGTGTTAAACTTGGCGACAAAAATAGAAATTAAAGCTCATGCCGAAAACTCGCAGGACAAAAGCAAAATACTACAAAAGGCACAAAAGAACAAAAAGAGTAGGAAAGTAAGAAGAGAAAAACAAAATTACAAGAACATAGCAAGAGCACTAAAAGGGTTACAGGAGAATAACAAGCAGATGGAAACCACGTTGTCATTTGTTTTTATCAAGGACTCTCCTGTCCTTTCTCTCCTCACCTGTCCTCTCCTTTCCTTGTCTAAGGTGGTAGAGAGGCCAGTAACTTTCCGAAACTTAAAATTTTTAAAACTTTAAAAACCTGTAGTGGATAAGAAAAAGAACAATAAATCCATCGGTGAAATTATTCACTGAATCATACATGTCAATATAGTGAGAACTCCCATTTTGCCAAAAATACACTTCAAAGTTTTCATCATATAGGCCTTATAATGATTCTAGACTGACAGAGTTGTAAACTGCAACTTGACTGGTGCGTGGAACCAGTAATTCTAATACTGATTTTTAATATCGCAACACAAAACCTTATGAAAAAAGATCATATGAGCCTTCTCAAAAATATAAGTGTATCCTTTCAACTGACCATCTGAAATATCTTTGTAGAAGAGATAATGTATGCAAAGGTTGCACTGTACTGTAGTTTATCATTTTATTGACCAGCTTTAAATTGCATGACTTGTCATTCCTGTCCTTTCTTCTCTGCGTTGATTTCCTACTGGCTAACACCTTTCCTTCTTTGGAGCCAACTCTTCACTGTCCCATAGAATGGGTCCACAGCTTAGCCTTATTTTCTGCTTGGTAGTGTCTACCACTAAAGGCTGTGCAGCAGACAATAAATATTTATTGTATTTTATCTTTTCGATAACTCTGTCCCAATGAAATATTTCACCAACCTTCCTTTGAACACCTTATTTTGCACAGTGTAGCAAGACATTGCCTGTAGCCTATAGTCTCTGTCCTTTATTTGCACTCTTTTCTGTCCTTTGTCTGTCTTTCTGTCTGTCTGTGCAGGTGACCTCTATTCTCTTATGTCCAAGCTGCTAGGCCAGAGCAAGGACATAGTTCACATTCATAAGTACAACCCCAGCGAGACAGCCCAGGCTGAGTTGGTGGCTCAGATGGATAGCTTAATGCAAAAGAAAGACTTGGGATCTCTCAATGCCAGACTAGACTTCCAAACCAGGGAGCATCCTGTCTTGGCGAGGGACAGAGTCCACAAATTCCATCAGCTTGAGGCCACGGCCAAGCCGCCAAGAAGCAAGGTGCTAGCTGAAGGACAAGGTGGGTCCTGAATGCTATTTTATTGTTGTCATTGACACTGAAAACACCCCCCACCCCCCCTTTTTTTTTTCTTTGAGTGGTCCAATATTCTTAAACTATTACATATACACAGTATACTGTATATGTTTGGACACCACTTCAGCTTATTTATTTTGCCATAAGGGGTACAATAAATTAGGTACTAAAATTAGGTTTCTGGTTTGAGATCTGTACAGTGTTAACTGTCACTGAAGTTCTAGTCGTAATTTTTTTTTTTTTTACAGTTTTTAAATCAGTCTCAAAATAGATATATAGAATAGTAAGCACACCTTATTATTAGATCAGGGCTTTATTGTGAGGAACAAATCTTCCACATTACTTTTTCTCTCTGGCTGTTGTGTTGCCTCCTCACTTCTGTCTCAGTTTTTCTTGATCCCTTTCTCTGCTGTCCCTCATGAATATGTTATTCAAACTGGTCGACACCAACCTTACATCGTTTCAACACTGTTTATCTGCCTCAGGGAAACAACTGACACCCATGTGTGTTTTGGCTTTAGTGCAAAGAGTTTGCTTGTTTACAAGGCACCCTGTGGAGTTTTCTTATACACAGTACAGTTAGGTTTGCATTCAGAGTTGCTCACCGAAACACATCCTTGGCCCTACAGTATTTAGACGGTCTAAAACACAGCACGCTAGTGTGTTTAGGGTGTATCCAAGTCCATTTTGCTAGTTAAACGTCAAATAATCTGGGCGCAATGTGTGGCGCATGGTGCAAAGAGGTGGTATTTAGATTCTGAATTAGTCATGTGTGTGTTTTGGGCGGAACATAAATCAACCAATCCGAGGGTCGTCTCCCATTCCCTTTAAGAGCCAGGTGCGCCAGGACCAGCACATATTAACCAGTGGCTCTCGTCTTGGCTGAGGGAAAGGGATGTGGTCCTCGCCTGCCCCACCGTTTCACAATCATCTGTCCCAACTCTGTTTGACTGCATATGAAAAAATACACTGATATTAAACTGAGGAGGAGGAGGAGGAGGAGGAGCACTGCAGCGTCCCTCTGTGTGTGCGCGGATCACAGTACGTCGATCAGATAGGACGGGTCATAAAAAGTATCATCCTGATCAATAACGGGTTGGATGAGAAATATGTCCTTAATGAGGAAAATATTAATGACACTACCTGCAGCGATCCTCCAGCAGTGGCAGCACCAGAGATTTTCTTTTGCTGGTGCTATCGACTTTTCAGTGAAGGTGCTCTGAAATTTAGGCTTTCCCATTAATGTGCCATAGCTACAGTTAAATTTCTATTACAACACCCCTGACACACATACACACGTGTGTACATACACAGTATGGCTCCTTGACTGTTAAACACAACATGATCATTGAGAAGACTCAACATGAACACACCTCTGAATATGCAATTTTGCACAACTATGCTACAGACACAGGTTCGTCTAATCAACAGTATTCTGTTCCATATATGATGAAATAATATATATTTAAAAATATATATTCATTGAATTTATAAGCACAGTGAAAAAAACAATCATGCACTTACCATAAGACTTATTAACAAAACAATCCATCTGGTGTTGTGGTTGAGTGCGAAGGCATCAATGATTTTGTTGCTGTCCAGGGCCCTTGTTCCCTCAGTGTTTATAGCCAACAGTGCCAGGTAACTGGTTCGAGAGTCCCCACTGCTGTTCCTCAAGTCGTTTTTCAAACGATGCAGACAAGAAAAACGGGAACTGTCAGAGATTTGCATATCAGTTTTTACAAGTCTGTAAATACATGTCTGTATGGCTTCATGAGGGATAGGAACTCCTGAGTGCTGGTGATAGTGTGTCCCTGTTCTTCTTTTCTTTGCAGTAGCCGGCGAGCCTGGTACAGCTCTGCAGATAAGCTTTCCTCACCTATTCCATAATGACGGACCATGAGCAGTACGCACTGTTTGTCTAGAAAATATATGTGTTTGGAGCTTAGGGCTGCACACCTCTGAGTACATCATTTGCCTCTGTTGAAAAGCGCAGTTTCATCTCCATTCACAGCCTGTCTTTAACAGGATAGAAAGAGTGCGTTTTCAGGTCATCCATGCTGTCTAAGTGTGCTCTTTCTGACTGGGCCTACACAACAGAACCCTCCAGATGTTGTGCTGTTTGGGCCTGCCTTCTCTCTTGTAGTGAAGTTTGTCTTTAAATTCCTGTTTTTGCTCATTGGCCTTCTGCTTGCTTTCTGATTTCTTTCCTTTTATCATCTGTGCGCTTTTCTGAGATGGCAGTGATTATAGACTGGGCCAGACTGGACCACAGAAATTTTCTTGGGGGTGCTGTGGCTGTGCTGGGGGTAGCTACACACCCCAAGCCCCTTCTCTGCGCTGCTGTACATTAACATGCAAATTTGTGCACATGGAACAGCTGATGAACTTATTTGATTTATTAAAACTCCTGACTCGTTTCCTTAGTTTATAACTACAGCTTTTAGTTTTGTTGATTAAATGTGCCACAGTATTTGTCACAGTGACATGACTTTGTTCGTGGAAATGTTTAAAATAGTTTTCTTTTTAATAATTTAGACCAGCTTTTTGTTGGTCTATGGCGCTGTCTCTTTCTGCTGCCTCAAGATAGCAATATGCCATCAGTGCGCCTGACCACACGGCACTTTAAGACCAACACGCCCAGGCGCGCACAGGTGGGTGCAAGTACATTTGCTATTTACACAACGTGGGCGCTGGGTGTGAAATTACAACCGCATTCAATCTGAAACTAGCAATGACACTTGCGCTGCGCTGTGCGCCGCTTTGCTCCGTTTCAACTGGTTTCCTTCCTCATAAAATATTTGCAAAACCAGTGTTTCATAAAAGACAGAATCTGTCTTTAGATTAAAGGTTGAAGTCCCTTTAAGTTTACGTAAGCACACGGCACATTTTTTTCGGTAGAAGAAAACCTGACCTGACCTAAAAATACAAAGAAATAGATTTTTTGTATTAAAAAAAAACAAAAAAAAACAAAATAAATAAATAAAATAAAATAAAAATTTGTATATATTGTTTAGCATTTTTCATTTCAGTTCATCTTTGATGGCGTCTCATCTTCATCATCATTGTCTTAGTCATGTATAAAGAGGTTTGTTGACAATCATATTCATCATAGTTTTCACTCACAAAATTGGAAGATGGTATAACATCTCCTGTGTGACCAGGGATACACTGATCAGCCACAGCATTAAAACCCCTGACAGATGAAGTTAATAACATTGTTCACCTTGTTACAATGCAAAGTTGTACTTGAAAACCTTGACACATTCCACTCATTGAAACACCACTGCAGGCCAAGTACAGCCCTTCACCACAGTGGCACTCCAGGATGCCCCCCTAATCAAGAAAAAATGCCCTTTCACACTACAAAAACTGCTCAGGCATGGCATGAAAAAGAGCTCAAGGTCCCTTAACCTTAAGCAGCCAATTGAGACAATTTGGATCAATAATTGCACTGCTTCACGCTGGGAAAGGGCACAGCATAACTGATTTCTGTGTCCTTGCAAAATAGTTGGTCCTGCAGCTCTTGTCACCATGTTAACTGCTGAGATCTGAGAATGCAGCAACATGGCAAAAAGAAAAAAAGAAGTCAGATAAAGAAACATGTCCTTCCATATAAAAATACCTGCCCTTTTAGTGCAGTTGTTAAAATATAATCAATAAGACGCAATGCACTCAGCTCACACTTAGACCTAAAGGTAGTAATAGGGACAGAATCTCTCTTCAAAGGGAGGCTTATTGGATACCCCTCCTAGATTCCCTCATTCTTAATGGATGAATTATGAGATTTCATATGCTTGTTTCTTATGATGTGAATATGAACTCTGTGGTGTTGTTGTGATTTTTTATGTTACATATATTGTGAGATTCTGTGCTTCAAAAGCTTGTGGCTCCCCCTGCTGGTATGTGTTTGTGCTATTTCTAAGTACCTATAAGTACATCACCTGTGTGTATTGATTTTAAAATTGCCAGACTACACACTGAAGAAGGGTGGCTGCCCAAAACATTTGTGTAGCAATGTTAAATAGTAAAAAGGGAGTTTTGTTCTTGTATCTCATATTAGTTTATGTGCACTTGTCAAGAAATGTGTATCTGAGGCTGGAAAATGCCAGTAAATTAAAAGTAAGGCAACATAAAAGTAACCAAATAGACTACATTAACTTTTAGTGCAGATCCGGATAAAGGGACGGATCCAGGAACTTTAACATTTTGAGGTATTTTCCATATTTTCATTAATTTGTGTGTTTGTTTGTTTGTGTGTGTGTGTGTGTGTGTGTGTGTGTGTGTGTGTGTGTGTGTGTGTGTGTGTGTGTGTGTGTGTGTGTGTGTGTGTGTGTGTGTGTGTGTGTGTGTTGTAGACTACCATCTGGAACAAGTCTCAGCTTGGCCACAGAGTTCTCTGCAGCTGGGTCAGGTCTCAGGACTTGCCCTCGACACAGATTCCAACTTGGTCATTTTCCACAGAGGTGACCACCGCTGGGGGGCAGAGTAAGTCGCTATCACTCATGATATGTCATTTTCTTTTGATATGGGGCTTCTGCCAGTCCACAAAATTGGAAAAAATGTCTCTATGATGTTTTAATGTATGATGAAATGTGTTCATATGGAGAGCTCAATCCCACCACCTGTTTCAGCTGTCCATTTAATTACATATAATTCTGCAGACAGCGCACATTTCCTCAACTTTAGGCCTGTTGCCAATGGTGGGCCACAGTCAGCCCATTCTGACTACCAAGTCAAATCCAGTAGCCTGGTCAGTGGCCCTAAGCTTATAAGTTTGACACTGTAGGTATCACTCTAGCATCACCCTAACCCTAACCCTACATTACATAAACAAATATCACACTTAAATTACTCAACTTAAGTGACATACTGAAGTCACTAACAAAATGTGAGGTACGAGACTGAACAAAGTTATAAAGCATGATCTTTTCCTTGCCCTAACCAAGTAATGTTAGTGCCTAAACCTAACCAAACTGAGAGTCAGCAAGCATTATCTTTAGTCTAAGTCTAACCAGACCTTGCATATTATGTATTATTGCTAACTTGACTGCAGAGCCCTTCGCGTGTGAAACTGACACTAGAGGGTATGAGTGGGTAAAAAAATGGATTCACATAGAATCGCAATTCTTATCTCCCACAATTCAGAATCTGTTCACAGTTGTCAAAAATCGTTAGTGTTGACAGAATGAAAAAGGCGGAACTAAAAACAATTTACAGCGCGCACACCCAAGAGTTATCTTGAAGTTCATCTTCAATTGAGGCAGCGGTTGCAAGCGTTTCTCTTATTTAATGACTGAATACTTACCTTTGCAAGATGAACATTAAGTAGGCCACATGTTCGAGATTCCTTTTATGCCACGAGACATTACGACGTAACATTAATGGAGAGGAGCAGCGGTTAGCAGTAACAAACAAGACCAGCTGACAACTGCTAACAAGTTAACAAACACACACCACAGCACTTACGTTAATAACACAGCAGAGCACACCCCCTTATTTTGTTATCCACATACAGGCATGAATGCTTTCAAATTCATTAATTAATGCTGTTAGCTTTTTAAAATAAAAAGGCTGCAGATCATTTATCTTAATTTCCAGTTGTGTTTCATATTATACTAGATTAAGGACACCAATAAATTGGTTTAGCACACAATAAAGCAGCAAAATACTAAAAATATGGCCCCTGTTGTTATTCATTCAATTGATAATTAATTTTGAATTGAGAATCATTTTGAATCGAAAATCTATTTCAAAATCGGACACCCAAAGATCGAAATCGAAATCAAATCATGAGATGCCAAAGATTCACAGCCCTACTAGAGAGGTAGGAAGAGTGTCATAGTTTGACCCTTAAAGCCACTGACCCAGCTGCTGTATTTGACAAATTGGAATTGAGAACGTGTATCTTGCTCACTGACAATGGCTACTAATCTTTCAGAAAGTGACTTTGATAGTAAGATGTTACTCTTGCAATCACACTATCAGAGCTACTAAACAGATGATCTGCTACTCTGTGCAGATTAAAAGTATCATAATTCACCCCTTTATTGTCAGCTGTTATGTTGCTGTGTGCTGTAGTTATGTTACAAAGACATTTTGAGGGGGACAACTCATGCTTTTCCCAAAAAGTGGGGGTCTGCTTCCTCCTGTGCACTTATATTTGTGAACTATTTTCCCACTCCTGACTGTTCGCCTCCTTTAGTTTATCTTTGACTTCTACTGACAGACAGCTGACGGTCAGTGGATGGCTGAGCAGTTAGGAGTAGGTTCTGATTGCAGCTGGTTGGATTTAAGGAAAAATCATTACACTCTCTGTGTAGAACTATGAACAACATTGGCTTCTTTTTTCCCCAGCTCTTTTAACAGCAAGGCAAGATACCAGCAGAGGTCCCTAGGTCCTATTCAGCAGTCCACTATTTTGGTTGTAGACCCAGACAAAGGTAACATCCTGAAGGCTTCTGGCAGAAACATGTAAGTTATAGTGTACTTTAGTTTTATAGAGTATAGTACTGAGAATGAACACATACAACCAAGTTGTATATCCTGTATTCCAACCAAAGAGAAAACTGTCTTGTAATGATGCATTTCTCTGATGTTGCAGGTTTTACTTGCCTCATGGAATAACTACAGACAAGGAGAATAATTACTGGGTCACTGATGTGGCTCTTCATCAGGTAAGCTACAGGTGTCAAAACTGAAATTAAGGTGTTACTGATTAAATGGCTCTTTAAAGTCAACTTTAGATGACGGTCTGTTAAAGAAGTATTACACCGCTGGAAAGATGGTCCATGCATAAAACTGGGCTGTCTATGCAGTAGAAAGACACAAATACACGTGAAATTGCTGCTAAATGACCAGAGAAAACAGAGGAAAAGGGCTGTGGTATTCCCTTCTGCTCAAAAGTTAGAAAACCTACAACAACCGGAATGCACTGCGCTGCATTGGACCAATACACAGGACCAAACAAATACATTTCTAATAACATTCTAGCCAAAAAATTGGCAGTGTAGTAACACAATTTTGGTTTATAGAATATTAGCACTGTCTAATTTAGACAGTTTCATTTCAGTCGATATCTGACTTACAATCAAGATTGTGACACCCCTTGGTGGCAAAGGTTTCATTATTCTATAGCCATTGCATTGTGAAATCAACATTTACTTTATAACGATACGTTAAAGGAATTATTCAGAACACATTGAAATTCGATACACAACTCATTTCCATTAACACATAATGCAACAGGACCAATGAGGACTCCTTTCTGTTCTCATCAGGTGTTAAAAGTCAGCAGTGACGGCACAGACAGAACCTTGCTGGCTCTGGGAGAAGCTTTCACACCAGGAAGTGACAGTAACCATTTCTGCCAGCCTACTGATGTGGCTGTAGACACTGAGACCGGGAACATCTTTGTATCTGATGGCTACTGCAATGCCAGGATACTAAAATTCTCTGCAGATGGCAAATACCTGTCTGAGTGGGGTGCAGGTAGGACTCTAACTCTACAAACACACACACACACACACACACACATTTTAAAGCAGGTCTAGACAATGACAAAATTTTAATTGAACCGGGTTAAAGCTGTAGGAGGAATGAACAGAAAAATGTAAAATGGCTGACTGACTGACGGTGGGGTTGAGGTCGTGGCACCAGAGACTTTTTTGTAGATGTAGGTCAGATACATATGTATCAGGAATTTCATGCATATATGTCAAACTAGCCTCTGGGGCTACTGTAAAAAGTATAGGAAAATGACATTCCCGTTGCCACTAGATGGCGCTTTGACTGAAGCTGAATATTGGCACGTTAATATGTTCAGGCCGGGACTCTCATCAAACTTGAAGTTTGGGGCAGTTTTGAACATGTACAGTGGAGTTACAGCAATTTCCTGTTTCCTGGTGAAACATTGATAGTCACTGCCCCACATTGGCCACTCCCTCAACAAAAACTCAAGCTTTAACTTAATCGCAGAGTGATTAAGTTTCCCTGACAAAATTTTAAGTTGATGGAGTTAAAGCTGTAGGATGAGTTTGTTAAAGTACAACAAAAAAATAAATATTTAATAGAATAATGCTTCATTCAAAATGGCCGAATTTCTGTTGGGTTTAGGTCATGGTACCAAGAAACTTTTTTGTAGGTCTATGTGCAATACAAATGTGTATTGAATTTCATACATGTACGTCAAGCTATTGTAAAAGGGGCTATCGTAATAAAATGTAGTTTTTTGTTCCTACTAGGTGGAGCTATGACTGTAACAGAATATTACATGTTCAGTGTCTTTAGAGCGTGAAGTTTGGGGCAGATTTGAACATGTATAGTGGATGTAACATTTTGGTGCTCAGGCCCTAATTAAGACTGCAAACAGTGATGTTGATGAAGGTTCTCAGTCATCCAGGTTATGGTAATTGTAAGTTCTGTATCGTAGGCAACTGGACCTGTTTCAGTTTCTTGAAAACGTTTCACCTCTCATCCAAGAGGCCTCTTCAGTTGTAACTAACTGGA
This sequence comes from Pagrus major, assembly GCF_040436345.1. Lineage (NCBI taxonomy): Eukaryota > Metazoa > Chordata > Actinopteri > Spariformes > Sparidae > Pagrus > Pagrus major. The sequence goes on from NC_133226.1 coordinate 2,846,468, forward strand.
GGGGAGTTGCAGGTTTTAAAACCTGTGTGGGAGTGTCCTTACAGAGTCATTAGGGCCACTTGTGGGTCGTTGACAGCACCATGAAAATTTTGTAAATCAAAGAATTATTGTTGCAGAAGGCTTTCTTCCTCTCGCCAGTAGAGAGTCTGACAGTAGTTGTCTACCAGGAACTGTTAGTGCGACGTCACAGTGATTCCGTATTACAGAAGTCAACATTATTTGGCTGTGTGAGCAAGCCTCAGACTTTTATGACAACTTTACCATAACTTGTAGTAAGTCAGTAAGTCTAGTTTTATAAATACTTAACATACAAAGGTAGAAAGGTGGACATAGAACTGTCATGAAATATAAAATAAAAATGACATATTGGATCATGTAAAGTCAAGATCAATTTTTCATTAATAATATAGTGGACTTATTTTGTTCATGGGTCTGTATTGTTTTTTCCTTTTGTTATGTTTATGATTGTTGAAGGTTGGTAAAAAAATGAACCTGTCACCAGAGTACAGTTGCAAAGTGATAATGTACTATAAAATGTTGTCATCATTGGAACTTTGAAAGTTCCAGTGAAAAAAAAGGTGGAAAAAATATCACAACCCTGTCTACTGTGTAATATTATACTGTGTAATATATATATGTATAGTAGTTTATAAATAAACACTAATAGTAGAACGTTGATTATTGTGCATCGATCACATGAGGCAACTGCAGCAGATGCAGTATTTGCACATATTTTCTTCAGGAAATGCAAATATTCTAGTTTCTTTTAGAATTTACCAATTTACCAGTAGACACATTCTGCACAAATGTATCCATCTTGTCTTATTTTTCTGACTGAAGGCTCGTCAGACAGGAGGAGGCGCGTACCATTCCGGATCCCCCACAGCCTTGTGTTCCTTCCCGACAAACAGGAAGTTTGTGTGGCTGACAGGGAGAACGGACGTATCCAGTGCTTCATAGCCGAAACTGGAGAGTTTGTAAAGGAAATAAAGAAAGAGGAGTTTGGAGGGGAAGTGTTTGCCATCACCTACAGCCCTGCTGGAGGTGAGTTCACTGACTGAGCTGGCCAGGGACTTTCATTACATCTTACCCCCTTTAGTCGCGCTGTATATTTTAGCTTGCTTTTTTTTGCCTTTTCAATCTCACTTCATTTTGTAGTTAAAGTGGCACCTCAGCAATTTTGCACACAATTTTCAATGTATGTGTCTTGGTCAGGACATAGCCTGTAAAAAGTTGTATAATATTCCAGATGTGGGGAGGAGTTTTGTTAAGCCTGAGAAAATAACTCTGATGATGTAATAATACCGTCATCAGGTTTCCTGGCTTGGGTTCAGACACAATTTATAACATAAAACCTGTGTTATAAACTGGAGCAGTCACTTCAGCAGAGAGGGTCTGATAAAACATCCTGTTGAAATGCATTATTGACAATTTTCCACTTTTTCAGGAACTTGACCAATAATTCATGGTAAAAAGTCTGGATATCTTTGCTAGAAACATTGAAATGTGCTTTTAATAAATGTTATGTTCAGTGATTCCCTTTACATTGTGTAATTTAAAGTGGTTAAAGGAATAATGACAAGGATTTATGATTTCATGTCCTAGTGGGTCATAAGTGATGATTGAGAGGGAATGCTTACCAGGAAAATACTTTAACAATTATTTGTGTGCGTGTGTGTGTGTGTGTGTGTGTGTGTGCGCGCACGATTGCATGCATGAAGATGGCTTGATCTTTGCAGTAAATGGGGATTCTCCATATCACTCAGCTCCACTCAGAGGTTTTGTGATAGATTATTCAACCAAGGATATTTTGGATACTTTCAACCCAGAGAAAAAGGTAAACTCACACACAGATGCTCTCTCTTTTTCTCGCTCATTTTTCTGTATACTACACTCAAACACTGGTGTAGGCTGTGTATTGGTTGTAGACAGTATCGTAGTGAGCCACTACTCATTCATCATTTTTGTGCATGGATGACTTGTAACAAAGGTCCTCAGCTGGATTGAACCGCAATGTTGCGGTTCCATTGTATACTTCTTAGACCAGGTGCCCACCAGAATACCACTCAATTCATTATCTACATATATCCACTGATCCTTTGCAGGGTCACAGGTTGCTGAAGCCCCTCCCAGCAGACACTGGGATGAGAGGCAGGGTTTACCTTTGACAGGTTGCCAGCAGACATATCTCTGGTGTATATGTGTCACACGCCACAACAGATACAAGGTTATCATTTTAACAGTTAGGGTTTACTTTCTTTTCCAATACTAACATTTTTTAAAACCCAGCTACTTGTCACACATACAGCTTGAATGGTTTGATAGCCTATGCAAAAGATCAAATCTAATATCTAAAGGTAAATCTTATTTTCTCCAAGACATAACTCTTCAGGCCTGTTTTTGCAGTTCCACAATGGTCATCTTAAATAAGCACTAATAATTCATATACAATGGAGGTCACTGGACCTCAGGAGTTAAGATTAATCTACATTTAAATCCAAAAGCAAAAAAGTCATCTCTGAGCTGTCCTACTTTCTGTAAACAGCTCCAGATAAGAGCAGAATCCGATGTGACTCTGGGTGTTTATTTTCCAGACGGTCTGGCTCTGCACCCAGCTGTCTAGATGGTTCTGAGCAGCTGCAGTGGCTATGCCCTGCTATATCATTAAGGTCTCTTTTAAACTTGGGCATGACAGATTTAAGATCAGATTTGGCACAAGAGCAAACTGATTGATCACAAGTGAAACATAACGCTATATAAACTATAACCTGTGTAGTCAGGTTATTGGTAGTTTGCTTTGCAACACGGCTTATTTGATGTTAGTTGAATTATGCTTCACACAGCCTCAGGGTCTTTGCATGCAACTAACCATCTTCTCTAACCTGGCACCATGTCACACACACACACACACTCCTACATGTGATATCAGTGAGCACACAGTGTGAGCACCACCATTGTTTCTTTGTTCCCTCCTGTCAAAGAAACAAGTGGTGATCTAGCATCTTGGACCTGAGTCCAACCCTCGTCAGCCATCTTGTAGTCCCGTTTGATCAGCCATTTTGTTTGTAGTCTTTCTTTGTCCATGCAATGGAGGCGTGGGACTTTGAACCCTAGCTACCATTTTGTTTTTGTTCTTCCAGCCACTCACACACACACACACACACACACACACACACACACACACACACACACACACACACACACCTATATATAGTACATGTTAGTTAGATTGTGTGTTTTCATTTTGTGTTAAATAAAAGACTTCTGAACCTGCATGCTGTCTATTTAATGTTGTACAAGAGTGAATGTTGCCAACCTCTAGTCTGTCAAGGACTCCAAATCCTTCAACCAGCACTAGCTGTTATGGTAAATTTGGTTGTAGTTATTAAGTTAATTATTAATCAGAATTACAAACTGACAGTTTCCTACTTTTTTATGAGATTTGGTGAATTGGTTATCTTTTTGCTTATTCAAGGGTGGTGCTCCCAGGTGATATAATGTAAATTGGATCTTTATTCATCATAATTAATAATTATCCCTGATAAACATTAGTTATTATTTATAGCCAAATTTAACCCCAAATTCCCTATTAATGTTGCATAAAGCGCTACAACTTGTTTGTATCCAGACAATTGTGAATAATTGGTAAGCAGTCTTTTGGGATGGTGGTGATGATGTTTTGTGACCAATTCTTTTAAATTGAGCTGTATTTTCCTTTATTTTCAGGAGTTTAAAATGCCTCACGACATAGTTGAAACCAAGGATGGCATCGTCTTTGTTGGGGATGCAGGCAGTAAATCAGTCTTCAAGTTTACCACTGAGAGTAAGCTATGATGAACCTTCAGTTTAAAATGTTGTCATGTTCAGGAACCATCTCAACTGGTCTGTTGTGTGTTAATTCTGATTCACTCTTTTCTTCAAGATATTGGTGAGAATACAGAAATCTGTATGGCTGTGTCTTGCAAATGAATTGTCTACCTGTTATTTAAGTTTACTGTTTAATGAACCTGCGTCCACCGCTTCATTTTTTCGTTCATCTTCATTTTCCAGAGTTACATCACTCCGTCAAGAAAGGTGGAATTGAGGTTCAAGAACTTGAAGGTGAGTATTGTTGAGTTTTACAATTCCAAACTGGATATTCATCATGATAATTCATCATGATAGTTATGTCTTTTGCTGAGGGTCTGGCCATTGCTGTTGATGTTGCAATTTGCTTACACGACAAAGCAACACACACTAGTGGCATTTGATGCACATCTAAACACCATTCAGTCCCCATTAGCACAACCTGGCTACTGTACCCTGACCATTTCTTCTGTCAATTGATGCATCCAGTGTGTGCTATGGGCATGAAATGATGCAATACGACTGATGTCTGTTGCATTCATGGTGTCAAACAGTTTGACTGTCTGGTAATTTCATCCTCATTGCACTGTGCATAGTACATAGGTGGGAGGTTTAGTCAAATGAGGCAGTGCAAAGCTGGTTGTTGGTACTGTAGTTGCTGAAGACATCTCAACCTGTCACAGCTTCAACAGGGCAGGGCAGGTCTGAACAAGGTTATAAGGTAATTCTTTGTCATTATGCAAAACACAGGGTTGCATAACAAAACAAAGGTTTGTAGCGTAGTTCCTTCATGCTACACAAACGTAGATCGTTCTGTACATACAGTTGCTTAAATACATAAACACTTACACACCCAGAAAATAATCTTTCATTAATTGTATGAATGGACACCTGGGTGAATGTACACAGCAGCTGGCTGCTGCATTTGTATGCACCACCACTGCCATGTTCACACTTTCACAATACCCAGTAGTAGTCTCAAAAAAGACGATGGGGCTGACAGCAGTCCACAAATCTGAGTAACAAGACACTCCAAATGAGATAGTCTCTCAGCATGAGCACTGTTTGGCTGATTCTGTGTCGAAAATAAAAAATCATGGAGTGGAAACCCTGTTAATCACAACATTTCTCTCCTTGCAGAAATGGATATGTTTGTCCAAACTAAGGCGAGGCCGGAACATAAAATGACGAAGACAGCAGCCATCCAAGAGAAGCAAAGTGTGGCTCAGCAGCCTCAACCACAGGCGGAGGCAGAAGAGAAGAAGAACAAGAGTGTAGCAAAGCCAAACAGACAGCAGGGTGTACTCCCAGCCATCATCACCACCCTGCTGCTCATTCCTCTGCTGCTGGTCATCACCATAGGAGTCTTTATCTGCTGGAGGAAAAACAGTATGTATGACAACAGGGCCAGTGCACAGAAGTTTTATAGGATAAGCTCACATTGCTTCGAGTCCATTTTAATACACTACTCACATGCCTATTAAAGGGGTACGATCATGCATGGTTCATCCTGTGCAACGTGGCCACAAAAAAGATCCCTTCCTAAAAAAGTTTCAATGTAAGAGATGGGGAGGAGATCCCAGTCCTTGTTCTGTGCAATATGTGTTCAATTAAAGATCATATGAATGAGTATCTTCCAAACTTAATCTTTTTCAGTGAAATGCTCTCTATGTGCCTCCACAGACAGTGAGGTAGTAGTAACACACTTACTGAAAATACAAACTTTGGAAGATACACGCTTGTCTAGCTAATAAGGGATCTCTTCAGGGCCTGAATTGACAGGAGAAATGACGACTGTTACCAATAACACAACCCAGCTTACTTGTACATATGGGCCTGTGAGTATCAGCTGAAGAGAGCACAAGTCGTTGTTTATGTTGTGATGGAGTTGAGAGTCAGCACAGTTCTCTAAGACTAGCGCTGCACTGTGCACAGTTACTTTTTATGTGAAAACATGGCTGTGGTAGATTAACTAGCTAACCACCTGCCTCTTAACAGAATGCATCTAATTATAAAGCAAGGAATCACTTTCTGTCTGTCTGTCTTTCTGTTTGTTCCTCACATATCTTGATAACCACTCATCCAATCTACTTCACACTTGGCAGGTTTGTTGCTGAGGACCCAAGAAAGTGCAGTGTTGAATTTGGTGCAACTAGGACACGCAACACATTCAATATTAATACATTTTGAATAAATAGAGCACACCACTCTGTGCAGCGGGGGCAGGGCTTAGGGCTCAGTCCAAGTCACTAGAGTAATAAGTAAGTCACAGAAAAGTGATTAAATTAAAGGGTGTGCTCTGGAAACAAAACAGTAGGCAGCAAAAACAGAGACAGAAACCAGCGAATCGTTGTAAAAATGTTAATGTTGTGCAAAGGTACAGCATCTTTCTGCATTCTTCACAGCAGAGTTGTTTCAGACTTTTCCACACGCTTGCTTGCTCAGGCTGGCTTGGTTTGACTCATTGACCAAGGGAAGCAGGAATATGCTTTTCCATAACAACAGGGCTAACCACTTGAAGGTCTTCAATTAATGACACGCTTGTGTTAAGGAGTGGGTAACATAGTGGATGTAAATACTCTTCTGCTAACAAAGCTCTGCAAATTCAGTAATGAACACATTTCCTATAAATACCTCCCAATAAAAGTCCCCAAGTATGTAGGTATTTAAAAGCTTTTATTACAAAGCAGCTAAATCAGTCAGTAACTTAACTGAATGTGAACATGTATTACCAGCCACAAGCTGGGCTTAAGTAAATTACAATAGTGTAAAAGAGAAGTCTACCAACTGCTGTTCAGAGCTGCGTCTCTTGAAATGTAACATATGCAATCATGTTAATCAGTGGATCAGACGATTGGGCAGCAGCCCCATGTAATTTAGCCACCTCAAACAGAAAGCCCACCAACACAAATCATTGTAGGCTTTCGCTACTTATCACTTTCTCGAGAGCCACTAGTGTCTTCATCACCCGCGTGTTAATATTTCTGCAACGCTGCTGTTGGTTACATTAACATTATACCTTGCATCATCCAATGTTTTTGTTTTATAGTTTACATTAAATGCCATGTATGAGTGAGAAAGTGTCTCAAACTAATGTTCCCAACAGCTGTAAATCATTGAAATTATTTTCCGTGCCCCACACTGATGCAAAAATACATTTGCCAGTGATTATCTTAAATGCATATGACCCCAGTGTTGAAATAAATCCATGTTATAACCATTTTGTGTACTTAAGCAAAACTACTGATTCTCCAGGTCAGGGAAAGGGTTTCTGTGACATACAGTGATTAATGTGTTGCGGCAATCTTTTGAATTTGAGCTCCTGTATATTTCTGATCAGGCATCTGACACAGGTTCTACTGTTATTATTAATATCATAACACAGTAGTGACATGGAATTTAGATGATGATGATGATGATGATTAGATATAGCTATTGAAATATATTGAAATATAATATTGAAATATTAATGACAACAAAATTTATATTTATTACAATCCAAAATTAGTAGATAGATTAATTAATTAATTATTCAAAAAAAGAATCATTAGATTAATTGATAGAAAAATAACCGTTAGGTGCAGCCATAGATTACTCTATAGTCAGAGCCATGTCGGTGCCGGTTATACCTAACTGGGCATTAGCTTATTTATGTTTTAATATTAGAGTTTTGATAATACTACGCAATCAGAGTGCAGTGTGAAGTAGTTTGGATAAGGAGTAGCATGATGAATGTATCCAAATGTAACTGAGTAAAAGTAAAATTAAAATATCTTAAAATATCTACTCAAATAAGAGTTAAAGTACAATTTTCCACCAAAGTACATGTAATAGAGTAAATGTAATTCTTTACTACCCACCTCTGCTGCTCACCAATCCGTTGTGGAAAGGTGGAAAGTGTGTGTTAAGCATGTCAGGAGGCTTTATTTCAGATTGAAGTCATATTGTTCAGTACTCCATGACCAAAAGCTCCAAAATTGAGTTGATTATTTGCACTTGCTGTTTATGTTTGTGATACAGTCTTAATATCTGCTCAGCCTTGGCTAAATATTGCTGAATTGCTTGTTTGCAGACCGATGTGAGGTGAAATCTGAACCCAGCTCTGTTGGAGGGATCTTGGGAAAATTAAGAGGTAAGTCATTTATGACATTAAAAATATATCATATATAATGTGTTTCCTGCTTTTTACCCACTGTATCCTGTTGTTGACCTGAGCAGTTAATGTTAACTTTAAATGTACTGTTTCTTTATGCCTCCACACCAGCAACAGTGGTAAACAGAGGTTTTTATGTTTTGGGGCTGTTCATCTGTCTGTCTAGCCAACCACCCCAATCTTGTGAAGGGGATATCTCAAAGTGCCTTTACTACATACATTCTATGACTCTGAACAAACATGAATGTCAACTTGACTGGCAAGCCTGTAACTCTAGAGCATAGCTACTGTTGCTCTCTGTCAGCGGGGCAAAACAACACACTGCAACGAGGCACTGAGAACTTGGATTAAGTCACATCTTTCAAAAACAAGTCCTTCACAAAGAATTCCACAGCCCAGCAGTATTAAACATCTTCAACAAATCGTCCACAGACTTGTATATACACAACAGAGAGAGACGGGGAAGGTCTCAATGGTTACTATGTATTAATCCCTCGCTTATATTACAATTGTGTGGTGATGATGATGATGATGATGATGATGATGATGATGATGATGAAGTATATAGCCTCGACCTTTTAAAATAACTGCTGAACATCCTTGGACACAGGAGTGGGCAGGCCGACAAAGGATCAAAGTAATGGCAGTATGCCCATTTTCGAAAAGTCTGACCCTGCAGCCATTTTCGTATTTCACCAACATGAACAGAGGAGGTGGCCTAAGACATTACTTATCACCCACCTACAATGCAGTACTGAGTTCTCTCCCCAGACAGCTTAACAACCACTCACACCTGGGCTCACCTAGCCCTAACAACCCACATGAAGGCCGGTCGGGTCAATGACCCACAAGTGGCCCTAACACTCTGAAACTCAAAGCTCACACGTGTCCTTAACGACTCTGCAACTCCTCTCCAGTTAGTTAGAACTGAAGAAGCCTCTTGGATGAGAGGGGAAACGTCTTCAAGAAACTGAAACAAGTCCAGTTGCCTACGATACAGCTCTTAGAATTACCATGATCTGAATGACTGAGAACCTTCATTAACAATATGATTCATGATTCTTCTCCTATTTTTCTGATGGCGCACTGGCAGAAGTGGAGTGGTGTGGAATAATTCTTAATAGAAGCATCAATAAACATTTAATTACAGGTGGTAATGCATCACCGGACATAATGTCTGTAAATTATCACAGAAATCCTTTTAGAAACGCATTACATTACTTTATTGCTGCTTTAAGTAATATATTACTGTAATGCATTACTTTTGTAGCTTGTTACCACCAAAACATTGTCTATGACCTTGAGTCTGTGTATTCTACCATCTCTGTCTCAAAGCCAAGTCACCTAGCATAGCCAAATAATGTTTCACATTCACACACTCAAATTTCCACTTGGATATGCTGGCATCGTAGAGCCTGGCTGTCATAAAGTGGAGCAGTGCTGCAACACAAGCATGCTGAGGTGGGCAAAACACAGCAGAGTAAAGAAAGGATCAGACCGTGATCAGCTTTATTTGAGCCAATGCAGATCCGTTAAAATATGTTCTGATCAAACCAAAGGAAAAGGATTACATACATACATACATACATACATACTATATACTTATATATAATATACTACTAGAAATAATCAGTATGAATGATAATAAGTAGTAATAATATTCCTTACTATTTCATGGCCAGGTTGAATATCTGAGCTAAAACACATTTGCCTTTGTAGATAATCATACTGACATGTGGTGTTTTCTCTCTGGCAGGTAAAGCCGTGGGCAGTCTGAACTTGGGGAACTTCTTTGCATCCCATAAGGGTTACAGTCGTCAGGGCTTTGACCAGCTGAGTACTGAAGGCAGTGACCAGGAGAGGAACGACGAGGACAGCAGCGACTCCGAGAATGAGGAGTACTCTGCTGTGCCGCCTCCTCAACCCTCCTCTTAGACACTCTGGGACCAGCCGCCAACCTTCTGCTTACATTGCCAAGATGTATGTTATTCATCATGTATGTATCTGTTGTATTAGCTGCCAATCTTATTGTTTATATATTTGAAAATATATTGTATATACAAATAATTTGGCAGGATTTTGACAATTTATTTAATTTTTATTTAATTTTCCCATGGTCTTGATACAGCCTCGCTAACACATTTCAAAGGTTTCCCGATAAAAAGATTTGTTTTCCCCAAATCAAACTCACAGTTAGTAAATGAACCAGGACGAATGTTTGAAATGTCTGGTGTCAGATTCAGCCCTGAAACACACGAACAAATCTGCCAAATCTGGGTTGAGATCCTTTTAATTACATCCGTGCAGTTTCCCTTGATTCAGGGGTCCATGAAACGAGGAACCCATTGGTGGATTTTTATTTTAACTTATAAAAAACTAAACCAAACTCAAATGTGGTCAAATATTTCAGTCAATTGATGTTTATGTACATTTATACTCGAAGCGACTTTAAGGGTTCAGTTTTAATGGTGGCACTATGACCAGCACAAGCAGTTGATATTTTCCTAATCATGTCATTCGCTCTGCCGATCTGGTGAGAGGACAGGTGCAAGCGGGGAAGCAAAGAGAGAGACCTTAGTACTGAGTGCATTGGTGTTGAGCTGAGAATAGACTTTTCAAAACCACTTCTGAAGCACAATCTGCCGCAGATTTGTTGATTCTGTCAACAAAAGCAACTTGGAGAGAATTTTGTAACTTGATGGAACGTCTGCAAACCAATGATCTACATAATAATAATATCACATTGGTTGATTAAATCCGTCCAGTCATCTGAAGGCAGCAGGCCGTGTTCATAAATCTGCACCCTCTGATTGTGCCGTACCAAAGCACAGTGCCATTCCCATTCACTGGCTGTATTGTTGATTGTATTCTCACTGTTAAGGGGGAGAGACTCCACTAGTAACTAGTGCAGAGCCTCTTCAAAACATGCTGTTGGGCACAGATTATCTGGTGATGTGAGGGGCTTACAGATCCAGTGTGAAGCCTCCTGAACTGCTCACAGACTCATCAGGGTCGCCCCAATATTATCAAACATGTTTGATATTTCCAATTTCCAAACTTAATGATAACTGCAGTATTTTCCGAGCCAGACCACAATAACCAATGAGAGAGACATCTCTTGAGGCTAATGTTAGCTAGCATACTACTGTTGACAGAAACTTGAAATCTCACCTCCGGTTCTCACTGAAGAATAGAAAACCTGTGTTGATGTTGGGTTTCCTCACTCATCCAGACTCATTTAACCCTCTGCTTGTTTTTTCTTACTGCAACGTGTTCTCCTGTAAGTAGTAACCACCATGCTCATTTTGTTTAAGTCTGCTTCCCCATGAGATCACGTGTGAGCCCAGCTCAAGCCACGCCCCTGCTGCTGCACAGAGCTGTGTTTGCTGTTTATTCAAAATGCATCAATACTGAGCCTGTTGCATGTCCAAATTGCACCTGCACACAAAAAAAACCACACCGTCCATCTCTAGCTGCAGATTTGTGGAGCTTTGTTCACATCATCCTGCTCTTGTACCTTTCAGACGATAGTATAATTTCCTGGGGAAGCATTCGTAATTTGTTGAGCTATTGTTGTCATAACGCATAATTGGCTGAGTGGTTTCAGAGAAATGAGATCAACAGTGTGAGTGGCTGAGCGTGTATTAGTAATTGCGGCACCCTCTAATCTATCTTCATCTTTCCCCAGCTCGTTAAGCTGTCCCTAATTAATTTTGAGATAAGCTTTGGAACTTTTCACCACTTGTTATCGATGTTCAGATGCAGTTGTCTTCATGGTGGAATGTATATTGTATTACAGAAGTGTAGCCTGATAGCCGATTGCCCAAGCTGTGCTACTCTGTCTGCCTACATACAGTTTTCATGCTGTTAAATTTGCTTGTATGATCTTGAGAGGCACACAGGGTCTCTCCTAAGAACTCCCGCTTTGTGCTGGTCACTATGCTTGTTCCATTGAAACAGAGCCCTAAAAACAACGGCTGCCTATACATTCAGTTCAGTGTTTGTATTCTTTTGAGTCAGAACTGGATTTGAACAGGGGTTGTAATGTAATGTAATTTCGATATCTGAGTAAGACTTCAATTAAGCAGGATTAGTTACTGAAATTTTGCAATTGAATAGTTTCACAGCACTAATATAGTATACAGTATATACAGTATATACAATATATACAGTATACAGTTTAGTTTAAATGGGAAGGTAGATCTTTCCTTGACTCACATTCAATGACTCTTCCATATTGTAAAGCTACACACAAAGCATTATTTCAACATAATTGTTTGGTCCATGTTTTCAGTTCAGTAGCACTTCAGTTGTAATTTTGTGCCTTTTTACTTTTACTGTGTTTTGCCTTTCTTTAGCAACTGCCATTACAAAACATGATGAAAACTGCTGCTGCTAGTAGAGCTTGTACTATGTTGATCTCTCTTCCAAGTGAAACGAAATTGATATTAATACATATATATGTATATTTATGTATGTATGCATGTGTGTATGTATGTGTGCAATGCCAGTTGGACATTGTTCAACAGCCAAGTCTCAAGCACTGTAACTTTATTCCATCAAACTCATTTACTTCAGATAATACAAATAAAGAGCATGAATTGAGAAAAGGTTGCTACTGCATCAGTCTACACATTTTTAGCTCCCTACTTACAAGTCATATACACTCTATATTTTGCCCTCCATTATTAGATGCATGCTGTACTCTCAAAGCTTATTTGAGCGGTGAACCTTATCGCTGTTTGCTCATGCTTGTGTGGAGTCACTGTATAAGTCTGCATCGCCTAATATTGTGTTAAGAAAAATTATAATTAACATTTTTAGTCCAAATGCTTTTTATACTGTGTCGCTCCTGACACTGTTTCTAATCCAGTATTCATATTATCCAACATCTTTAAGTTTCTGGTCATTTGTGTCCTTGTATCACAACTAATTAGGGAACTGGCTTAGCGAAATTTAGGCAACATTAATGTCAATTTCCCAAAATCTAACATTCCTCAATTCATGCTCAGATTTCTGTACTTGTACTGAGTACATTGCTTGAGATTTTACTTAAAATTAAAGATTATTAATTGATCACATTTGATTTGATCAATTACTAATTAACAGTAGAATGAGTAGAATGAATGGAAACTGAGAATGTGGTAGGAAAAATGTTCACTTAAACCTTAAGCACTGATCATAGTTTGTAAATCAGAGTAAGATCTGGCGGCAACAATAACAGTTATGTGTAGCCCAAAATAACAAAAAGCTAACTCACAGAACACACCTCATAAAGGTACACAGACATTGAGGAAACACAAAGATGGTGGGATCAAGAGTATGTTTGTCCGGTTCCGTTTAATTCTGTATTCTCAGGTTTCATTTCATTTTCCTAACCTCACATTCCCAAAATTCCGTCCTCAATTCTCAGACTTTCATTAGAAATTTCTGTTTCTGTCCGTATCCTCAGTTTGCCATCAAGTTTGAATGAATGATTTTCTTAATGGCATGCCATTTAAATTGTATTTCTGATGTTGCAGTCACATGTGGGATATCCGGTATTTATTGTGACACACTGGTTTTGCTGCAAGAGTACTATTTTCAGTAACTATGTTATTTGTGTAATAAAGTGTCTGCAAAGCATCAAAGTGTCGTGGAGGTTAATACAACAACCTGTCAATCCATGTACCTCCGTCTCAATCGATTTCCTATCCTCAGACGAAAATCAGAAATCAAAACACTCATTTTTTTTTTTTTTTTTTTTTTTTTAATGATTTAGTTCCTCAATTTGAAAAAAAAAAAATTACAGAAAATATAATTTACAGAAAAAGTCTGTTTTCAAGTTTGTATGTTTCTTGATATGGACAGCCGCTACAACACAACAGTTCAGTTAAAAAAATGTTCGAGTGAGTGCTTCCTGGACTCAGATCTAGTTTGTTAGAGGTGCTCTTTGGATGGGGATACTTGCAGATGTAAAAATAACAAGAAAAACTCCAGGGCACGCTCTTAAATACATTTATTGTCACAGCATGGTTATGTTAGACCTTGAAAACAAACTTTGAAGCATTTTGGTGTCAAGCCTTCGTCAGAGAGTCCAACCTCTTTGACTCCCTTGTGTCATTGAGTTTTTCTTGTGATTTTGCTGTTGTAATTTTTCCAACTCTAAACTTTTTCAACTTCAACATAAACGGATTTTAAAAATGATCACACATCCTCTGTTAATATATCATATCCACTAATCTTTCATGGCACAATTAATAATGAAAGCCATAAGTCACTTAGGCCTACGACAGCATTTAGGCTATCAAAGACTTTACCTGAAGTTGATGGTGGCGTGTTGGCTTGAAAATCAATAGGTTTTCTTGCACTGTTACGTTAATGTCTGGAAATACACAGTCCACTCTTTTATTGATTAGGCTATTTGTTTTAAAATATGCCTAAAAGCTGCTCACAATATCCTCTTAGGTAAAAAACAAAAATCCCAAAACTTTGTAGGCTAGCTTTCATATTAACAAAACATAGGCTATGGTTTGGAAATATAAACTGAATAGAAGATATGTCTGGGTTATACTGTATATGTATGTATATGTATGTATATAGTTGTGGTCAAATGTCTCCATCCACTTGTAAATGAGAACATGTATATCATGGCAGTCTTGAGTTCCAATGATTTCTACAGCTCTCATTTTACACAGTAATTGTGTTGTAAGACATTTAGTGGTGGTGATGTTGAAGTCATGTGACCACAATGTAGTCTGTTTATAGCCTAACATTAGCTTTTTACTTCCAGTGATTTAATTTACGCTTTAAAAATCACAAAGTGGTGTTCATCTGTGAAAATTATCTTGATGAACAAAATGTGTAGTATCACAAACTTGTATTTGCCAAAGGCTAATTTTCATCAAAAATCTAAAATCCAATTCAGAAATCCCAGAGACTTTTTGTTGAGGGAACCAAGGAGATGCTAACTTCCAGGTTGGCCTACAAAAACATGTCATTGCTACCCACCACTAGATCGCAGACATCTTGGTCCAAACAACTATTGATTGTAATCTAAAAGTGGGTGATTACAATTAAATGACAACCATGGTCAATGGGATGTGACAATGAGCCATGTAATATGGCTAAATAGCCACGAGAAAATGGCCCCCTATGGCAATTTCGACATGTCATTGCTAGATAGAGAGCCAAAGTCACGCCATGGATGTCATGGAACCTTATTTTAGTAAGAATGTGTACAGTAGTGGATGGGGAGAGGAAGATAAACTTTTGATCCCATTGAATCGTGCCTTAAAATCACATATATGATGTTTGTGAATTAAAAAGATAATTTTTCAAGTCAAAAAGTCGCTGTTTGTTGTAAAGATAGCAAAATATATTCTAGTTTTGTGCGAAACTTCTCAGCGATCTACATCGTCTCACTCAACACAAGTCACCAACACCAACATGGCCACCGCCTCAGCACAAAAAAGTTTTAACAAAGGTGAAAATCACAATAAATCTGCTCATATTGACAACTGCAGTTATGTGAAAGGAGAGTTTTTCAGTTCTGCGAGCTGCTAATATATTCAACCAGCTTAAACAACATTTAAGTTACTGGTTTTTGGTGACTGTTGAACAAGACCATGTCTCTAATGTGACTGTTGTGTGATTACAATTCTGTATTTTCACAGTCTTATATTTCATGAGATTTATGATAAACAGACAAAATGATCTTCCAAATTGACAAAATAATATCTGTACAATGGCACATGGCACAATTCAAGTGGGATCAAAGGTTTATTTGTCTGTCTCCATTCACAACCATGCACAATCCTTCCAAAATAAGGTCTCATGGTGGTCCACGTGACTTCTGCTCTCTGTTGGTCAGTTGTTTTCCAGCCCAGTAACTACTCAAAAACTGCCCAAATTGATGAAAATGTTGGTAGTGTTTTAAATCAAATAATGGGATCTGCTGCTAACCTCAGTCGCTAGCTTCAAAGCTTGTAAGTGAAATATGCAAGGCTGGACAATTAACATTATAACTTGTCTGGGACAGGTGATAAACCTTTTGGTTGGATAATCGGAAATGCTTCATCATATATTTTCAAACTTTTCACAGGCTTTTTAAACCTGTCCTAAATGTGCATCTTGTGTTGCTGCTGTAATGTTTTTAGTTTGCAAGTTGTGTTTTATTATTATTATTATTATTATTGTTTTACCTTATTCCATATTCCCATTGAAATTCAAGATCTTTTTTACAAGTGAGTCCTGGCCAACACAGCCACATAAAAAGTTTCACATGAAGGAACAAACAACAGACTTAAGCAGCTAATTACATCAAGATGGCGAATTTAGCAGTGTTCACTCCCAGGGGATGTGCATTCAGTGGTCAATCATCCTTAATCCTATTGTTATCTTCCATTTAAACAACAGAAACAGACTTCAGTTTGTTCGATCATATATTTTGCCGAGCAGCTTGAGATTATGCTTCACCCGTTTTTACTTACCAGAAAAAGCCTACAGGCTGAACATGGCATTGTAGTTACTATATAGTCAAAGTGTCATTTCTAAGATGACACAGCAATTTATTTGGAAGACATTTTTGTACGATTTCTTAGCGACGAGGTCAGGTAAGCATATTAATCAACTAATTGATTCAGCACTAGTGTGACTTCAGTGGTAATATAGATAACCTACACAACGGCCTCAAACTGTCTGGCATATTTGAAGAAGAAATCTGGAAACATGAAGCTGCTGATTATGCAGAGGCTTATTAGCCTAACTGAATGAGTTCAAAGAGAGAAAACATTTTGGCTAAAATGTACGACTTTTCATCAACTTAAACTGGACTAAAACCTTTTGAGTTTTTGTCAACTAAAACTAGACTATGAAGGATAAAAAAAAACTAAACTGTGACTAAAACTAATAAGCATTTTGAGTAAATGTAAAATAACTGTCAAAATTAACACTGCATTGAACACACTCAAACATACAGTATACATACAGCATGTTGTTAGATTGCCATGGCAAAGTATGGCCACTGAATAAACAAGCCTCATACTGACATCACCACTGGCTCATGAGATTAAACGTAATAAGCTGCTTTACGTTGAGAATAGAAACAATAAGAAGTGGAGCAGTCTGAGACAGTGTGGACAAGCAGCAGCTGCTCACAGGTCGTCTGCCTGTATTCTTCATATTTGATACTTTCAAGGATTGATAGCACTCATCAGGACTCAACACCAAAAGGTAAACAAGCTATTTATTTAGGTTTCATAAGGCATGTGCAAAATATTATCTTCTTGGTCAATATGACCACCAGATATCCAAGCTTTTTAACATTCATTCCAAAAACATAGTAACTTACCAGGAGGTTTTAATTTAAAACATTTTCAGAAAGCATTTTCCTTACAGCTTTGTCAAATGTATATAAATAAATTAATCTGTGCAACATGTACTTCTTCTCTTATTATTTGGAAATCATCAGCTTTTTAAGCGTTTTTGTTTAAACTGTATTGATAAGACTTTTATAAATGTTGTAATTACTGGACATCAAGATCTTTTTCAGTTTGATCTATTTATAACCTGAGTTCATTCAGACAGAATGAATCCTTTACTTCAGACTAACTGATTAATCAGGGATCTGTTTGATCTTCTGGCAGGAGCAGGTGGACATGCCAACACACTCGTGTTAGTTTAGATGACCGTCATTCAGCTTTGCGCACAAAATGTGTTTGAAACATGTTGTAAGCTCTGTACCATTTATACCTTTCAGTAACTCCAATATTTCTTTTTGATCAGTGCTGTGGAGATGCCCAGATAGAAGATGGCTGCCAAACAAACTGACACACATTCCAGTTTATCCGAAGCAAAGACAGTAAGCTTTCCTCATTGCCTCATGTTCCCGTCCTTCTTTATGTTTATGTGTTTATTTATATGTTTACTTCTAGCATAAATTTCTTTGACCTGTCTTGCAGTTAATGTAAAGCTGTGGTAGATTCAAGAATGAGCAAGAGAGGGAGGAGGAGAAACAGCAAGAGGAGGAAGAGCTCCAGCAGCAGTAAACGTGAGTTGAAGCTTTGGGTGGAGGGGAGGGTGCAGTGAGGTTAATCTTGTGATTAGCTGAGTCACATTTTTCCCACACCTGCGGTCAGATTGACACTATTTGGACTTCTTCAGCATGGATGTAAATTACAGGGGGGCAGGGGGATCCAAAGCCTCCCTTCCTGGCAAAAACATAAGCTATCCCCTTCAATATATCATTGTAAATATGACCATATCATTTTAAGTGATATAATATGCATTGAGAGCACCGGTGCTAATTATAGACTGACAACAATGTGTTTTTATGCTTTGAAAGCAAGACTTTTAGCAAATTATTTAGACGATCGGGGGGAAAGTGAGAAGTATTATTATTAACCTGACTGTGCAGGTCACATGCAAAACTGACCCTAGAGGTGTAAGTAGAGCCTCATAATTTGAAGCTTAACAGGCTGGCCACACAGGCTGCTTATGTGTTGTGGCGGCTGCTTTGCTGCTGCAACACGGCTCCTGCCTGCCCTATCTGTTTACATGGAGTTTACCAATGATTATTACCAATAAATATGATGACATGATTTCCTTTACCCTCCTGAAAGAGCCTGAAAGCAGGAGTGGGAGTGAGAGGGAGGGTGCCCTTCACCTGTTGTGTGTATTCTTTTCATGTCTGTGACATATTCTAAAGATACAGACATTAAAACTGCAGTAAAACGCTGCTATGATGTCGATACGACCATCTACAGGTCTATTTTTGCCGAGAACCACACGTGTCGCGGTAAAAATAGGCTAGTCTCTGAATCGCTAGATGACGCCACGCTGCAACCTCGCTTGACCAGTGTGGCTGCTCTAACCTGTTAATATGGACACCAGAATGAAAAGCTAGAGGTAATGCCACACGTGCGCTCCTCACGCATCTAGTGTGGCCAGACTGTAAGGCCACTGACCGAGCTGCAGTATTTGACAAGTTGGGAGTGAGAACGTGTTGACCAGGAATGCACATTTGAAAGTGTTTGATTGGTCAGCATTGGGCATTGCAGTCTGAACTTCTGTTTTATAGTGTTTTGTTTTGTTGAGTAAGGATGAATTATGAGTGGGTGATGGTAATATTGCCATATGAATATTGTGATCTGTTAAATGTGTTTTAATTTTAAAAACTTTTTGATGGAAATTTATATCATCTCATGTTTTCTTCAGTCCTGTCGTCCAATGCTTGTCAATGTCAGCATGTAAAAAATATTTTTTAAAGTCTTACTGATATCATTTAATATTTGTTGTTTTTATACTTTCAGAGAGCGTCTCACCATGCTTCTTTCAACGGCAGCACAAAAGCTACAAAGATGATATTGTTGAAAAGGGTGAAACAGACTCTCTTCAAAAGGAAACTGTTCTGTCAGGATCTGAAGATGAGAAGCAATACAACAATGGTCCACCCAAGGAGAAAAAATTCAAACAAGATTATCAAGCGCATTCATTTCCAAACCAAAGGAGTATTTACACCAAAACAACAGAGAACAAAGAGAAAGGAGTGAAGATAGTAACGCTGGTGTCTGTCGATGATGGGGGGGATTCATTCCCAAAGATCATGTTTCAGCAGTCACAAGAACCCTTATCTGAAAATCCAAACCACTCATCAACACCAGTTACTAACATCATGAATATTAACTGCTCTGGTTCGCATGTGAAACTTGAAATTCAAGACATTTTACAGCTAAATACCTCCGGCAGCAAGACCACATTCGTTTTCATGAATGAGGGAGACTGTGCTGAGACGTTTTTTACAAGCAAATATGAGAGGAAACTGATACCGAGCAATGAGTCATCTGAGCAGCCTGCACAAAATGTCACCAGTCCCAATGGAAATCAAAACACAAATGACAGATTTACCTTTGGCAGCACTAGTGAACATACAGAGGCTCAGAGGCTCAGTCCAAAAAAAACATGGGACGATCCAAACTACTCTCAATACTGCAGTGATCACAAACGACAAAATCACCATTCAGCAGACTTGATGTTGAATAATAATCCATCATTAAATATCAGACCTGGAGTAAAGAGGAACCATTTTCACAAATGCTTCAGTACTGATCAGTACTGGGACATTCCTCCACCCCAAGAGTTTGCAGACATTAAATATAACTCTTTAGAGGACCTAACACATGACCTGGCTTCCTGTAGGATTGGAGCTTGTGGTCTTGCTGACCAATGGCAAAGGGACTTCTATCTGACACCTGACCTGGCCTGTACTGAAGAATCTGCATGCCTGTTTTGTGAAGAAGCAGACGAAAGAGCAGATCTGTCACCTTCATTGGATCAATCATCAGAATCTGTCAACTATGAGCCCATCATCATGAGACCCTCCTTGTCTATGAACAGCTCCAGCCTCACCGAAGACTTCATCAACCATCAAAAGAGAAAATCCTGGATTAGAAACAACAGTATTGCCACTATTGAACACAGAGTATGTTTGTTACCAAGAAAAAGACGGCAAACATTTCCTGGGATATCAGAGAGTCTTGGATCAATGCAAGAGGATTTTCTGTTACCCTTCATGAGTGAAGGAAAGCAATCATTGCTCAGTCCATACTATACAACCACCTCTGAGGATAATCCTGATGATCTGTTCACTGTGAGTGAACACTGTCGAAGACAAAGCAGCATCAGATGCCATCATAAAGATTTCAGACAACAGGACATGGACTTTTTGGACACAGATGATTGTGGATATAAAGTTGATCAAAGTGAAGTTGCAGACAGTGGATATGAGCAAGAAATGGGGGAAGTAGAATATCACAGCCCAGAGCCCCCTACAGAGGAGCTCTGTTGCAGTGCCCTTGCTATACAAGTCATCCCACCTTCCTGCAGTGGCTCAGAGGAACAGATGCTACAGAACAGTCCTGTAATGTCATTCCACAACAGGGTCCAAAATGCAAGCCAAAAGGCTTCAGTCATGACCTTAACTGTTGGTGCACTTGAGGAAAGATTTCTGCCGATGGATTCAGGATCTTCGCTGGGTAGTTGTATGGAAAAGCATAGTAGAACTGCTTTGGAAGGTCCCTGCATGTCCCCTTTGCAGGACAACAATGGTAATTCATTAAACACAAATAATGTTGCAAAAGAGATTAAGTCTAAAATATGTGGTGAAAAAACAGGAAATACCAGCCCTTCTCCGACACTGATGAGTAAGAAGACAAATCATCTGCAGTTGAACACAGGAAGAAGGGGTACAGATGATTCAAACAAGCCTACAGTGACTGCACCGTGTCCTGCTAAAGACTCTACAGACACAGAAATCAGCTCAAAAGAGCAGCTCAGTAAAACTGACAAGGTGGATAAACAGACTGTATCCAGATGTAAGTTACAGCAATGTTTGTGAGATACTTTCAAATAAATGTTGACAACTTAATATTCTACATAAACTCACCTATTGTGACTTTTTATTATCATTACCAGCTTCCTTAGAAGCCAAAGAGCATCTGAAGCCTGTGCTTCATAAAGACCCGGAGAGCTCTGATCACTGGGCTAAGAGGCGAAAGCTCTTCAAGGAGAGCAAGCAGTGGAGCTCAGCTGGAGGAAGCTCAATAACCAGTGACGTCACAGAGGAATCAGGTAACTATAGACCATTCGTCACTATGGTGCATGGTGGACCCATGCGCAGGACACAAACACAGGGGAGGTAGTTTTAAGACTAGAATGGTTCTCAGTGCCGGTCTAGTCAGCACATACCTGAACTAAAGCCCAACAGTCCTCTTTAATCCAGTCAAGCCTTATCCAATCAAAAAATGTAATGCAATGTTAAAGAATTTAAAAAAAAAAAAAAATGTTCCTGATCCATCCCTTTATCTATTCCACAACAAGGGCCATTTAGACGGTTTATAGCACTTGGTCTAATGAGCAAAGCACCTGTGTGTTTAGGGCGTGTCCAAGTCCATTTTGCTAGTTGAGGAGGAGGAGGAGGAGGAGCAGCACTGCAGCGTCCCTCTGTGTGTGCCAATTCTCAGTCCGTGGATCAGACAGGACGGGTCATTAAAAGTATCATCCTGATCAGTAGCGGGTGGGATGAGAGGGGAAATACGTCCTTAATGACATCACCTGCAGCGATCCTCCAGCAGCAGAAACGTTGTGTTTCTCTACATTAACATGCGCATTTGCGCAAGAGGAACATTGATTCATTGATTATTATATTTTTAATAAATCTATCTCGCCGAGCGTAGATAGAGACCCACAAGTTAATGGGGTGTATTCTGGGCTGAGATCCATCTTCCATCCAAGTTACATGAAAATCCGTTAAATAGCTTTTTGTGCGATATTGCTGACAAACCGATCAACCAACAAACGGACACGGGTGAAAAGAGTAAGGATGTGAGCAGGGCTGGCAGGAGAGCTGGTAAAGCAGGCAGGCAGGCAAACTGCTCAAGATCCTGAGGCTCAGGAAACAAACTCAGAATACTGTCATATTTGGAATAATAGTGGAATATTAGTGTGCATGTAAGCGCACTGCCTTTGAACACTCATTCTATCTTGCTGATCATTCATAATGAGAGTGAACAAGGGTCTTTTTATTATATTTACTCCATACTGATTTGTGTATACTCTCCTTTATTATTGTCTAGTATCAGAGGAGACTCGCTCTATGGACATGACAGTTCGAGACAATGAAGACGGGGGCTTTTATACAGAGACTTTCCATTCTTCAGCATGGATTTACCAAGGAGATGATGTAGGCTCAGGGACCATTCCTCCCAGCCTCAACACCAGAGCCCGAGCCGTCTCAAGTAAGATGGATGGGGAATAATATTCAATCTCAGAATTCTTCAATTAAAAATTTACTTTGCTTCAAGAAATGCATGCAGAGGGAATACTTGCTTTTTACACTGAGCCAAGCAAACTAATACAAAGGTATCTTCCTTCACTTAATCAAACTGTCCCCTCTTTTTCAGTTCGCGAGAGGACTGTCAAGATCAGCAAGGGGACAGGAGAGTATCCATGGGGCTTTCGAATACAGTTTTCTAAACCCATTGTGGTTACAGAGGTTGACACAAGTAAGTGAATTCCTGACACATCTAGGTATTGTCTGAACTAAGAGCTTTAGTTTTTCTAGATTGCTGCCATTCAGGTATTTACAATACTTTGAAAATGTGAAAAATCTGGATTTGAAGCTACGACTGGCACCACCCTGTATACCTTTGTTGTGTACATTAGTCTTCTGTCAAGTGAGAGCAGATGTATTCAGACCTTGAACCTACATTATACAATTTGTCTGTATTGTTAGCAGCCATATATATGGTAATACATGCAGAAATGCAGTAATTGAAGAAGTACTGACATATTAGTTCTTCTTAGACAGTCTCTTGACTTTTTACCCAACTATCCCACTGAAAACATAGTTTGCATAATATTTATCACAACTTCAGTACAAAGATGGGTGAATGCAAATGTGAGGTGGGAGACGTTCAAACTAAAAGCTTTCCATTAGAAGAGATCAGGGCAACAATTATGGATACAGCAGTGTAGAGCAATCACCTGTAGGTAAGATATGGGAGTGTGAAGAACTATAAAGATGTTATCCAAGTTTAAACCATCTATGCTCTTTAGGGTCTCAAGAGCAGTGGTTTAAAGGTGCAACAAGTCTTTAGCATGTACGGGCAAAACACAGGCATCTTTCCAAACATATAGTAAGAGTGCATCACATACACACAGGGAGAAATGCTCTGATGGCTTGTAGTTCATCTCTTTCCTCATCCACCTCAGGTGTGTTATGGAGTTGGAGGAATATTTTTGGTCATAAATAAGAATTTAAAATCCAAACAGAAAATTAAAAGAGATTAAAAAAAAAGATTGATGATAAATATAAATATAAATAAATAAAAGAAATCCAACTTAGTGCATACATACAGTACATGCTGTACTGTACACACAACACACCTGTATTTCTTATCGTAGTGTACATAATATATGCAGCTAGTGTAAAGCAGCTTCATCAGCATAGTATCATCATAAAACGTGCATGTGACATGTCTCATTTAAGACAAGAAGCAAACAGGGCAGACACAGAACATGTAAACTCCACACAGAGAGGCTCACCGATGAGTTTGAGACCAACTGGGAGCTGTGACTTCCTGTTCTTGTCGTCAGGCAAACAGCTGAGAGAATTTGTTCACTAAGGATTGTGTAGCTTGTTTAGCTGGTGTGATTTGTGTCTTTTTGTCTCGTCTGTAAGCTACATGTTTCCATTGTTTCAGATGGAGCTGCTGAAGAAGCAGGGTTGATGGTAGGAGACTATGTCTTGGCTGTCAATGGAACTGATGTCACCAGCATTCCTCATTCTGAGGCTGCCCATTTGGCCAGGCAAGGTATGCTGTTTCCAAGCCTGATAATGGGTCTAATCATGCCACACACTCATGGCCTGGATCCATAAGTAGAGTAAAAGCCAATGTTTCAGCACTCAGAGACTACCAGAATGCTTGGTTAAGGTTAGAGCATGTTGCAGGGGTTTTATGTGACATATCTATTGTATGGCTTATAATAATGTTTTAAATTAATTAGCTTAGTTTTTGACAATTTTGCCAAATTAGAAAATTGAGTGTTTCAGAATACTTAAATAGATGTTATTTATAATGTAATGTTGTTGATGTCTTAGGTCCAGATCTTCTAACGCTGACCGTTGGATCAGACATTGCTTGTGGTCCTAATACCCCCAGACCTGCATGTCGTGGTTATCTTCACAAGCGTACCCAGTCTGGTCTGATTAAAGGCTGGAGGAAGAGGTGGTTTGTCCTCACACATGACTGCTGCCTTTATTACTACAGACACAAACGGGTGAGAAGCAGTCATCATCATTATGTATTCTAGTATCTGAAAACAGTGTCCTTTTGACATTACTTATTATTTATTACAGGATGAAGGAAAGAGACGGGCTTTGTCAGCAGTAAAGCTGGAAGGGGCTGAGGTGGGACCAGATATTTCCCTGGGAAAACCCTTTGTGTTCAAGTGCCGCCCTCAGTCGGGTAATCGAGTGTACTTCTTCTGTGCCACCTCCAACCAGGAGATGAAAAGGTAAAGTACAGATAAGAACTAAATATTTGTTGTATCAATTTGATCTGTTTTCACATGTATTTGAATTTGAACAAAAAGCTCAATGGAAATACTCAAATAAAAAATGTAGAAAAGGGCTGTGACTACAACAGTGCTCAGTAGAGCACATACCTCCACCAAGGCCCAGCAGTCATCTTTAATTCAGTCAAGCCTGAACCAATACACCACCCATAACTGCTTAACCATAATTTAAGCTCACCAGATCTTGGATTTGCATCAAATTGGAGTCACTCATAGATAGCCACCTATATACATCTGATTTTTTTCATCAAGATCCATGAATTATTCCCTCAGAAATCAATGAAATCTCACAATATTAAAGAAAGTGAGAAAAAAGTCAACAGTCATTTTGATAGAAAAAAAAAAACTTTTGTGTGAACATCATGTTTAATCCTTGTGATTTTAGGTGGCTGGAAGCAATGGAGAAAGCTATTCATCCCATCACACAGGTAACATCACAATCTGTGTTCTTATACAGATAATAATACTGTACACTGTACTCTTATCCCCCAGCTGTTTATTCTGTAAAGCATGTCTACTATTAGCATTACTTGTACTTACACCTGCACTGTATATACATGGACTTGCACTGCCTTATTTGACTGCTGCACTTGCTCATACTGTTTATATCAAAGTGTATTAAATTCACTTCATTTCATTAGTTTTTTACTAATTCGACTTTCTTTAATAAGTATTATTTATGGTGCTATTAGATATTAGCTGCTAGACAGCCCCATTAATGCAGGTGCGTGCCTTCCTTGTGTGCAGAGAGTTGGAGAACAAACACCAACAAACATGGATTGAAGCAGAATATTTCCTTCAATGATCTATCTTTTTTTAATTAATTTTGACTTTTGGACATTATGCTCTGGAGTTGTTGGAAATGTTTGGATCACACCGAAACTCTGTCTCTGCCTTGATGTTAGATGGTCTTTTATTTTTTCTTCGGATATCTTAGTTATAACGAAACTGAGCTAGCTAAGCTTCTGTGTTTGTGTGTGTGTGCTAGAAAGCATTCATGTCAGCTCAAGGCTGACTCAAAAGGGATTAGAAAAAATCTCTGTTGCTAAGTCATTACTAAGGGTCAGCATACTTGCTGGGGCAGTAAACTAAGTTTCATCATTTCACCTATATATAGTTAATATATAGATATTCTCTGGTTGTGTCTGTGTTTTTGTTGCAGCAGAACTGTACTTTCCCCGGTAAACACACCGACCTCTTCGACTCACAGCTGTGTGTCTGGGCGAGGCAGAGTGGACAGGCCGAGTGTCTGCAAGGCGAGCTGCCCCTCCACACAAACAGAGCTTGGACGCAGGACTTACCTTACTTGATTTTGGCAAAGTTGGGTTTACTGCAGGCTACTTGTGGAGGGGCCGCCCACCCTTTGGATACCTGGCCTGCATTTTGTTGTCTCAGTACCTGTACTCTGTGCAATGACAAAAAGTTAAAAGAGAAAAAAAGAAAAAAATGCACATTGGTTTCCCTGATAGCTCAACTGGTAGAGCATTATGTGTCAGACTGTTGCTAACACTGGGTCATCATCTGTCTTATTTAGCCCTCAGGCTTACACTCATTTTCTCAATTAACTCTCATGTTTCAGAACCACGTGTGGGTGGATGTCACAAGACACAACTCTAACCTGCCCCCACTGGCTGTGAAAAACCCAGAGTGTCTTGGATTGCTTCATAAAATGGACAAAAACAAGGAGATGTGGGTACAACACTACTGCATTCTGAAGGATGGTTGCCTCTTCTTGTACAGCGGTATCCGTGCAACTCATGCACATGGTACGTATATGTCTTGTTTCATATAAACTCAAGATTTTTTTTTTTTTTTTTGTGGGGGGTGGGGGTGGGGTGGGGGGGTGGGGTGCAGAATCTTAAATAAGACTACGATTCAACTTTTATACACACATGCTGACATACACATAAATGTCCTGCTTTACCATAAGATCAGCAATTACATTCTGATTATTGGTAAGGCAGCGCAATGCATTTTCTACATTTCCAGCAATGGGCCTTTAAGCATTCACTTTGAATTTTTGGTAGTGAATGCATTTTCCAGTTGTAAACATGACTTTGACTCCAAAAAAATTTAGACACTGTGTTTTACACATAATGTGGTAACGTAATAACTGTTTGGACATCTACTCAATAGAATACAGTACAAAAACAATATATTTAATGTTTGATCTCATCAACTGCATTGATTTTTGTAAATTTATGCTTACTTACTGCCTCACATGCCACCATCCTACATATATTCAGCCAATTATTCACTGAACTTTCATCATGATGACATTAGTGAAGGACATGCTAAAACTCCAAGTTATAGTATATTGATTGTTGTGTGTCTATGTCTTCAGGTGGGATATACCTTCAAGGGTACATGGTGAGAGAGCAGCCCTATGGATCAAAGAAGTCCACTATTGAGCTGAAACCTCCCTCTGATGAGTTCAAGACTTTCTACCTCAGTGCTGAAAATCCTAATGAGAACAAACGGTGAGGAACTGATTTATATCTGGGATCTATTCTAGAACCTTAGTTTCTAAGAATTTGTGAGACTGTGGAGCAAGGTTTTTTCCTTGCTTTTT
Organism: Pagrus major; assembly: GCF_040436345.1. Lineage (NCBI taxonomy): Eukaryota > Metazoa > Chordata > Actinopteri > Spariformes > Sparidae > Pagrus > Pagrus major. Next base: position 2,874,154 of record NC_133226.1, read on the forward strand.
AATTGTATTCTGTATTCTATAAAATAACTTTGCTGACCTGCACTGTTGTGGTCCTTTGTGGCAACCTGGCGCAAACCTGTCATGATCTTGCAATAAAAGGATTGGCTCAAGACATCTGTCTTTTGCAGGTGACAAGAGAGAAAGCCCTGTTTTTAAAATCATCCGTGTTCAGCTCTCAGTACTTGTGTAGCTTCTGACTACATTTCTGTTGTTTATATTTTACCTTTTGATGAAATTGAACATGGCCCATTTCATGGTAAAAACATAAATAAGGTTTCCGCACTTATTCCCCAAAGTTATGGAAAACAATGGAGTTAAAATCTTAACCTATAACACTAGCTACACATTATGTTTTAGGCCTGATATTAAACCTCAATACCTATTTGGCAGACCAAAATGTGCCTGAAGTATGAAAGCTGACATTGAATGTCTAGTCAGATTCACAATTTTGACTTATTCTTTGATCAGGGAGCTCCAAATTTAAATCAAACTGAAAAGCTTTTTTGATGACTTGGTTTTCTTTAGGTCAGCGCAGGTATATTGCTTAGGCTAAGCAGGCTTGTTGTACAAGAATGGCCAGATTTCCCAACTAGCTAGGCAGCTGTGAGTAGCCATGTTTGTTTAAGTTGATTATCATATTGTTGGGTGATTTCTAACACGTGAATGAGACATGAGGTAGTTGGATACGGTTGACAATGATGTTCCTGAGCCTGTTGTTCAGCAGCTAGCCTGGTTAGCACAAAGAGCACAGCTCCAGAGTCAACGAACAGAGCCGCTGCAGGAACAACAGACTCATTCAGTGGCTAACCCACTTAGCACAAAGCACACACCTGCAGCAGTAAGGATTACCTGCTGTGCTGGGTAGCCTATTCAGACTGAGATCCGTTTGTGATGGCTATTTTGCTTGTGTTTATAGATTGTGGCATTTGTTGTTTGTTGACTTGTTTATTTATGGTTTTATTAGACTAAAACAGCTAAGAGAGTTTGTTGAATGTAGCGAACTAGCTATCCACACACATCTCTCCACTTTCCAGATAGAGCTATGGGGAAGCTGTAGTCAGGTGGTGCACATTCATGTGTTTCGGAGGACCGACTTTGGGTGGAGGCCTGAAGGGAGGGGTGGGATTTGTTTTGGTTGGATACCATCAAAATTGAGCTTGCTCTTGCTGGTTTCACTCCAGTGAGTGAGGAAAATGCCAGTTGAAGACAATAATAACAGATGTTGTCATGTTGATGGTTCTGATGTTCTTTACAGATGGATCATAGCTATCAAAGCTTCAATAAAGAAGTGGCTGCCTTTACATCAGGCCCTTCGAGACTACCTGAATCAACCACCAGAGGAGACCAGAATGTGAGGCAGTGTGAACACTGCCAGCAGCCTACCTCACCCTATGGACCACTGGATGAATCTCCTGTTTGCCCTCTGTTCCCTGTGCTGCCAGTTTGTCATAGAGGACAATATCACTCAGGAAAATCTTTACTCTGCGAAGCAACTGGATTCACAAGATCAGGTGATAAGGCGATCTTGTGAATCCTTCTTGCCAGACTTCAGGTTATGCGCTTGTGGTCGAACCGCAGTGGTTCAGACCAATCAGTGTCCTATGAGGAACTACTAGCAACTACAGGCGTGGTTTAGGTGTGAGTGTGACGGCCGGTGAGAGAAGTGAATGTCTGTAATGGCTGCTCCTAAAGAGTTTAGCATAGCTGCTATAGCATGAGTTATATCAGATATGGAGAGTTTTTCTGCTGAGTATATTTCATTGAAGAAAAGAGCAAAGAACGGCTTTTCTCAAATGAAAAGATGTCATGGACTGTTTGGGACGTTTGCGTTTGTTGGATGTTAATGACTTGCAACTAGACTTGACCTAAGACATGATAACTCAAATGACTTGTTTGTGTTCATTTTGTGTTATCAGTTTAGTTTTGTAGGTTTTTTAAGTCTGGCAGTCAGTATTTCACTGTGTAAAAGTGACCGAGAAGAAATTACGAAATAAACAAGCGATAACAGCTTGTTATTTGTTTTTTGTTTAATTATATTTATTTAACAGAATATCAATAATTAGAATACAAATTCAATACATTTTTCCACTCTTTGAGACTCGATACTGCAGGTTAGACTGCAGTATCTTGCGGTGGGGACTTGACTTGCCTTATCTAAGGACCTACTGACTTGACTTAGCTTAACTTGCCCAAGAAAAAATGACTTGGGACTTGCTTGAGAATTGGACCAAATTACTTGAGTCACATGTCTGGTAAGTAATAAGCTTTAAAGTGCTTACTGTGCCGTGTGATTTTAATTAATAACCAAACTTGACTAACAACAATGAAAATACTGAAGTCATTGATTTCTCCATCAACTTGTGCACTCATTGCCCTCTAATATTCATGTTGGTTTTGAGTGAGCATCTCATACATGCTGTGTTGGGAATTTCAAAAAACGTTTGGAATTTTTGTTATGAAATACTGACTTTTCTATGCTTTTATACTGATTCTGTTTTTCTGCTACACTGTAAACTCATTCAGACTATAAATGTGCTATCATGCTTTTGATACTGCTTTTACTCACTGCATAACAGATAGTAATGCATCAGTGTGTTCCTGACTGAATAAACTTAATTTCTATGTAATTATTATTCTTTGCGGCTGGCTGTGAAGAGAGATCCCTTTCAAGTGTGATTCCAACCTAACTGATGGTACACAAAATCTGCTTCACAAAAGCTAAAACAACACTTCTGCAGTGAGCGATGAAGAGAGTAGCTTCCAAGGTGACAGTCTTTTTAGTATGAATGTCGCTCAGTCTTTGTGTTACTCTTTCTCCAGCAGACCAGAAAGGAAACATTGTGCAGGGGGAAAAGAAGAGGAATTTCACATTAGAAAGACAAGATACCCACTTGATGTGACCAAGTCTCATTCTATATCCATAACATTAAAAACCTGTTTGTACAGTGTGTGGATTTAGTCTCCCATCACTTTCATTAGAAGTGTGTGACAAAGTGAGTATGAGCAGGATGAATGATGTGACCAATAACTGTGTTAGTGCACATATGAGCATGTGAGTATTTGTTAAGATAGACATGAAAATGTGAACCTATCCTTTAAGAGTCAAAACAGTGGCTAAAGGTGAAATACCCAACATTCACTGCCACCAGATATCACTCAAAAATAAGCTAAGAGGGCTTGTGGTCGATGATAATGATGATTTGAATCATTACATCACATACTCACATTGACTGCAAAGAATGTATAGTGTGTATTAGACCAACTGAAGTATTTTCATAAAAAGTATGTAGTCTAAAGAGGGAGGACTATCACCCTATCCATGAATGAAGTGAATAAAAAAGTATGATATATCTAAGCCAACAAAAAAACAAATGAATCCAGGAAGTCTTGTGTCAGTGAGCAGTGTAGACAACCATGAAAAACAGAAAACAAGGCCCTTTGTCTCCAGACAGACCAACACATATCAACTCCAGTTCTTCAGCAGGGTCTGGCAAATACACACACGCATCTACCAGCCACCTCTAGGGTTAGAGTAGTTTAATATGACTTTAAGGGTATCCTGCCCTGTCTCTAATGTATTTTGGCTTTCTGCTACTTTTGTTTATTTAATTCATACATACAGTACAGTTTTTCTCTGCATTGCACACACACAAAAACTGGAACCATGCACACTATGCTGAAAACTCAAAGCTTATGTATCCAAAACTAAACTCCAGACTTCCAAACTCTAAGCACAATTCCACTGTTTTCACTCAAATCTAAAACTCTAAACGCAAATCACTTTATTTAGCACACTTTGTTCACCGGAAAAAACACTGGCCTGCAGAATGCCACCTCCTAAGCACCAGTTAGTTTCACTCACTTCTCACCTGTTCAAAACTCAAATGCTGAAACACTTCAGTCACCTGTCAGAGCATGACAGAGGCCTCAGGTGACTGCTCTGTTGGGAGGAAAAGTGGAGCTGTAGTTTCAGGAAACGTGATGTACATTTAATGCTCAGTGACTATGAACAATTAATGTATTGTAATGTTTATATATCTTAATTTCACTCACTTCATATAATGTTCTTTGATATGGCAACAATTGGATGTGCTTATCCAGCACTTATACATGCCAACTTGTATTTCAAATAGACTCCAGTGTTGCTCTAATTCTTTGACCATTCAGGTAAGTGGGATTTGTTTATCTAATTATTGCCTCTTCTTTTGATGCAAAAGCACATACAGTTATTTGTTGTCTAATTGCAAGTCTCTTATTTATGTGACCTTTTTGCCTGTTCGCACACATCTTTTCTGTATTGAAACTACTTGTATCCATTGATAGTGAGTCAAATCGATAATATTTTGGGGAATGGATGGTTGTAATATGCTTTATTGTATATTCACCTTTCTTTGCCATATATACATGAACAGGATCCATGCTAGACTTTTAGCAACTTTATGAGTTATACTTTGTGTTTTTTTTTTATTAGATCTCATGTGTTGGCAGAATGCCACCCATGGCTGGTATATAATTCAGACTGACTGTGTGTTTGCCAGAACCTGATTAAGACTAGATTAAGTATGTGTTGGTTTGCGTGATTGCCAATATGTCAAAAACTCAAAAACCAAAGCCAATGTCCTATAATATACCAATAACATTATTTTTCACCTGAAGACAGAATGCCTTTTTTCCCATGGTTGTCTTCACCCTTCCAACTTCCTGGATCTTGTTTCTTTGTACTTTTACCTGCTCCACCAAAGAGCACTCGTCGGATCAGCTATCAGAGACATGTAGCACTTCTGTATTTCTTTGTAAACAGTTGAACATTTCTGTCTCTGGTGAATCCCAGGTAAGACAGAAATGAACGCTGACTCCCCCCTACCTGGGAACACTGAGGCAAATGGGCTCAAAGTAAAACACAGATTGCACAAATGTTACTGAGATTGTTTCATTTTCTTCAACTGAACAATTTATAAGATGCCACAGTCACATAAAAAATTCAACATGGAGGCGTCAAATGTCAAAAATGAAAAAAGAATTTTCTATTGCTTTCGTGTAATAGAAAACACAGAAGTTCTGAGACAAAGAAATTACAATTTCCTTCAAAGCAGCACAAAATATTGTGCAAAAACTCAAGGGATGCACAGATTTTATAGAACTTAAGTGTTCACATGGCTTTGCTTATGTACAATAATGTAGTGTTTATATGAGGTGACCAGAGTTTAGTGTTAAACATTTAAATTATGCCATGGTGGTGACAATATCATAGTGTACTGATGTTTCAAGAGATAGTCTGTAGTAGATGTCTAACAGTGCAGTCAGTGCAGAAAACTACACACCCGTTACCAGGTGGATGGGGAACATACACTCCGTAAAAACATACATCTCTATACTGTTCATCAGTATGGTTTTCTATATAGTCGCAACCCTATCTGCCAACAATGACCAATAAACAGATGCAAGAAAAGACTGAGGCGATACTCTTTTTTTATCTTTCTGGGTTGTGTGGGAACTATTTTATTCTCAATCTGAAGCAGGTGATACTGCAGGAGTGGTTTAAATGTTTTCTTATCTCCTACCATATAAACTGGCCCATGAAAGAGGATTAGGGACACTGTAAAAAAAAATGGGATCTAAGCTCTGATTTCTCTTTCAGAATTCTGAGATTAAAGTCAGAAATCTGAGAAAAATCTGAATTCTATAAAAAAGAGAAGAGAAACCATCAGTTCTTTTTTGCAGTGGCCCTAATCCTCTTCATACTGGGTCCTACTGATACCAACATGAATTCGAGCTGATTGAAAGTTGCTGCACTCTGTAAAGGATGATGTCACTCAAAGACTGATAAAGTTTTGTTTTTTTTCTCAAATCTATCTTAATACAATATGCATATGGCATGTATGTTGATAGAGTTACTGATGGTTATTCATCCTGTCCGTTCTGGCTTTGAAGTGATTCTCCCCATCAAACAATCTGTAAGAGAGGGCAAATCAGCAGCCCTCACTCAAACAGCAGTTAATCAACTGGAACATGGATTCTCTCCCACCTTTTACAACGTAGTCACATTAGGAAGGGATCCTTTTGGGCGTCCAGGTGACAAGTGGTAAAAGTTACTGACAACGTAATCAAGAGGTCCCGTTTGAGTCCAGTTCGGAGGACGTTTGTTGCCTGTCATCCCTCCTCTCTCTCCTCTAACACTAGCTATTGAGAAAAGGTAAAAATGCCACGGAAAAATACTTTAATAGATTTTAAAAAGTGAGGGATCATTGTATCATCATTATTGGCAGAGGTAATGATACAGTAAACTCTTTGAATGTACACACGGCATTTGAGTATTCTGTTGAGACGGACTTAATACACACATCTCTACCTATCCTGTAGTTAACAGACTTTGAATTAAGTATCACTAAGCTTTTTTACCCATGGCCATCTTGTGGTAAATGGTTTGGTTGAAAAACATATTCATATTGACTGACAACAACAAAATAGCAATAAATCAATAAATTACATGTAGTAGGATAATAAAAGTATTACCTTTCTAATGTGACAGTTGTAAGCAGTGCCATAATCTGACAAAACTTCCACCAACACAACTCCTCACAGATAAGCAGCAAAACTATTATTGGACTGAAAGCAGTGGTGCATTTTAAAGCTGATACAGTATGTGTGCTTTTATCAGCTGTAAACTGATATATCAGTGCATCTCCATACCAGTACACACATCACTGTCAATAAATAGGTTCACCAGTTATTGCTAAATTCCTATAGTTCACATTTTTTTTTACCTCAACACCCTCATAACATTGAGAGGAGTAATTAAGGATTTTCTTCACAACATTATGTGTACAGTACAAGGTAAAACCCCAAGTTAATAATATAACAAGATTATCAGACTGTCTTCTTAAAGAACTGTTTCTAATCTGAGTAGAAAGAAACCAAGCTGGAAATAGCACCTAAATCCCCAAGAGGGTGAAAGACGCATAAAAAAGGCCTTCCACTATACTTTCATGTCTTGTTTCTGGTAAACATGCGCTCCCCTCGCAGGGTGAGATGCTGCAGTTGGTACTGTAACACCTCAGTGTCTGATGACTCTTTGATACTTATTTTGTCCAGATTAAGGTAGTCCAGAGACTTGGACTGAGCCCTCTTCCCCTTAAGCAGACACAGTGGTAGTGGTGCATGCAGACTCCTTCCAGGCTCCAAGTGGGTCAGGGACCTGAGGAAGGTGTCACTCGAGCTGGGCATACGCCTCCGTCTCCTCCCGTTGGCAGCAGGAATGTCATAGGGTTGGTAGTAGCGACTTTTGCCTTTAAAGATTCGTGAAGACCGGTGGATGCCCAAGTCCACAGACTTGGGAACAGTGCTCTGGATGGTGCTGGTCACGGCCTCTGATACTGAGCCCTTCTCTGGAGTGCCTTCTGACCACTGGTGGGCCAGCTTGAGCAGCTCCTCACCAGTGGTGAAGCCTACTAGATAGTTTGAGTCCATGTGGAGGATCTGGTATCCTGCAACAGTACCTCTGATGGGTGAACACGGGGTGCTGGCACAGCGAGGTCTCTCTGCTTCTGGTTTCAATGAAGCTTTGATCTCAGCTGCAGGAAGAATGGAGACGTGCGCCCTGGACACTCCACTTATATCCATTTCCATCCTTATAGACATCTCCTGGTTGATAAAAGATAGAGAAAAAACATACCTTGCATCACTCTTGTAATACAGCAGTTACACAATACAAAACACTCCAATGCCATAACTACTGAACATCTGAAGGTATAAGACCCACTCGCTCCTAAATTGTTTATTTAAATTCATTATTTTATTAAGTCCATTTTCATTGTAAAAGAAATAAAGAAAATTAAAGCTGCAAGCAGCGATGAACGGGCCCTCGCATTCCACGCGGGTCGGGGCGTGCTGCTGTCGGGGCGTGCTCCTTACCCGGACCCATTGCCCTGTTATTGTGCGCGCATGTCTTAACTGATAGCCAAAAACGGTTTTGTGTTGATAATAGCGCCACCTGCTGGTGGTTTTTGGTGTGTGAGTTACAGATGCCAGTCTATACCGGCCCAATCAGTTTCATATCCATAAGTGTTATGGTGTGGGCACAGTGCCAATTATAAAATGAAACTGCCACCAGAGCGCCACCTAGTGTCAGATCGGTAACACCTTCGTCAGCTGTCCTCAGGAGGCCATTGGCAATCAGTGTACCAAGTTTCGTGTTAATCCGACCAACCAATGTCAAGATATAAAATACTTCAATTTAAATAGCGCCACCTAGTGGTCATGGGCCAAGATTTTGCACAGAGCCTTAGGGGCTCATGGGGAAGTACTGTCCTGAGTTTCACGTCATTTGGACACACCAATGTGGATATATGCAACACTTCCTGTTTTGAAACGAATCCACAGGAAGTTGTTATTTAATAATTTGAGTATTCTTTGGAATATCAAAATTATTTTAATAACTTTTTGTCAGGAGGGTCCACAGGTGCTGTGTGCAAAGTTTGGTGCAAATCAGAGAAATTGTCTGGGAGGAGTTCGAAAATGTAGGTTTGTGACATTTTGCGCATTTGCGAATGGAAATGTAGCGCAAACGTGGGCGTGGCCTACATCATATAATTCAGCTGAATTCAGGGAACACGTAGATATAAGGTTTAACAATGTCTGACAAATTATGTGGGAGTTATTGGTCAAAAACTGCTTTGTGTTGATAATAGCGCCACCTGTTGGTCATCTTTGGTGTGTGAGTTACAGGGGCCAGTCTTTACCACCCCTATGAATTTCATATCCATAAGTGTTATGGTGTGGGCACAGTACCAAATCTAAAAAGAAACTGCCACCAGAGCGCCACCTAGTGTCAGATCAATAACACCTTCGTCAGCTGTCCTCAGAAGGGCAGTGGCAAGAATTGTACCAAGTTTTGTGTTAATCCGACCCACCAATGTCGAGATATAAAATACTTCAATTTAAAGAGCGCCACCTAGTGGTCGTCCACCACAATTTCGCACAGAGCCTTATGGGCTCATGGGAAAGTGGTATCCTCAGTTTCATGTCATTTCGACAAAGCAATGTGAAGATATGCAACACTTCCTGTTTTGACCCGATTTTATAGGAAGTTGTTATTTAATAACTTGAGTATTGTTTGGAATTCCAAAATTCTTTTAATAACTTTTTGTCATGAGGGTCCCCTGATGCTGTGTGCAAAGTTTTGTGCAAATCGGTGAAATTGCCTGTGAGGAGTTCGAAAAAGTAGGTTTGCGACATTTTGCGAGCTAGCATAAAAAACCGTAGGCGGAAATGGGCGTGGCCTATATCAAGAGATTCAGCCCGATTCACTGAACGCGTGGATATAAGGTTTTTGAATGTGCGACAAAGTATGTGGGAGTTATTAGCCAAAACGCACTTTCCTTGATTGTAGCGCCACCAAGTGGTGAAAAATCACAACGACAACAGATTATAAAATTTTTCGCCAAGCCTAATGTGTTTGCCAAATAAAATTGACTTTTCATTCACATTCAGGCAGTGAAAAATGCGATCATTTTGGACAAAGAAAAAAAACTAAAAAAAATAATAATAATCATTGCAATTACAATAGGGACCTCGCAGGTTCCCTGCTCGGGCCCTAATAAAATAAGAATGAAAGCAGTTTGGTTACAGAGTTAATGATATATACAGAGGGCTGGGTTCCAAGTAGTCAAAAATCAGATTACAATAAGGTATGGCATATATGCAAAAATGTGAATGTGGCCTCTATCTCAGCTGCAATGTTATGTCTCTAGGAAAGGTACAACAATTCGATATTTGAATTCATGTTTGCTTTTTACATGCCAAGAGAAAAAAGACAGCCAATGTTCGGAAACATTCAGAATTTCACGCGGCCTTCGACCTTACAGATTCGACATAGGTTGTTCTAAAATTAATTATTGTTCCTTTCATTTCATTTTTTTTTCTTTTTGTCAGTAAAAGTTCACAGGGCAACACTTCACTTTGACAGTTTGACCAGAAAAATAATGATATTATTTTTGTAACCTCAGGCAGGCAGGCGGTCAGCCGCTCCCAGGTCTGCTGGAGCCACGCCTCGGCATGACTGTTCAGAGCAGCATAATGGAAGAAGCTGCAGCAGGAGTTTGGCTTTTAAATAGTATTATACAGACAATTAACAGTGCATAGTGCAGCGGCCCACAGATGTGAAGTCATCAGAGAACCCAGCTGACGCTGAGGTGGCAGAGAGCAGTAGGTGTGTCTGTTGTGTTAATGCTAATACGTTTGACGATATCTACACACAGTTGCTATTTCATGCTTCAAAACTCCTACTGCTATATTAATCTATAATAAAAATATAATATGACATCATGTCATTTCATCACAAATCAATACAGGCGTATGTTCACTTCTTTACTTTAACCTGAAGAAAACCACCTGTGCCATCTACCATCATCATGGTAACCTTTGATCACAGCCGGGGAAACAAATGAGATAGATTTGCTAATGACACACACACACTCTTCGTACAGTTCACACATAACAGCTACCGACCAGTTATTGTTAACAGGCGCACATGCCGATCTGCCTCTGATCTGTTAAGTGGGAAAAAGGAGCCTAAAATCCTGTAGTGTGAACTAAGCTGTGATCGCTTTTGACTGTTGGAGGCAGGGAGGCGTTTCTCAATTTGAGGTCATTTGTCCCCTCAGAGGTGAGGCAGGAGTTGCTCATTCATGCTCACTCGTTTCCACTGTCGCTCTGACAGAAACCCTACCTGTCTCACCCAGCAGAGAAAACTGTCTCCCATCACTAGCAAAGAGAGTCAGATCAACTCTCACATCTCTGCCGGCAAGTGTCTGACATACATCCCCAGGCTGAAGAGTCTTTGTCTCCGCGTCACATGTCTATAACATAGCTGTGCTCAGCCTCAGAAGCTTTACACAAAGTTAGCTGGCTAAACTACGCAAGCTAAGCTAGGAAAATACAAATAACAATGGCACAATTAAAAGAAACACACTAACAGCGGGCCGCTGAAAACAAACACCGCTGCCACCAACATAACCAAGTGTCTTGGGCTCACCTAACTCGAAGGTTTAACAAGATAATCATAGCAACAGATGTTGGAAGAAATGGAGATGTTACTTGGATGCAAGATTGCATTGTAATATGTTTGCTCTGGATGGACTTCTCACTGGGACTTTTAAAATGGACCTCCTTAATATACAGAGGAATGCTCCCCCCTGAGCGAGGGTACCTCAAAAGACAGCTATTGACCTGATGGGCAACTCCTGCCTCCCAGCGGCTCTGAGGGGACAAACCACTTTACTGCGTCTCTAGTGGGGACATACCACAAATGAGTTATTGCCATTTTCCCGCTAAGCCCCACCCATTGTAAACTTTATACTGTATCAACAAGCTTTTTACAAATTTTAAGTTTGGTCAAATAATGATGCCCAAATTTGTTCAATGGCAGACAATCTATCAGGTAGACATTTATAGTCCATGATGCTTTTTGTGCAGAATACATAGAGTTGCACTTGTGTGTCACATTTCGTGTCAATCAGGCTCAGTTTGTGAGAGGTGTGGCCTTTCAAACATGGTAGTTTGGGGCCTTTATTACAGCGCTCAGGCCAATTGGTCTCATATAAAAGCACATCACTTCCAGTTATTGTGTCATGTTTCTAGGTCATCCCAGCTCAGGACAATGTGAGCCACGGCATAATAATAATAATAATGATAATAATAATAATAATAATAATAATAATAATATATTAAACTGAGTCACTATAGGGTTCTGCCCTTTAAGGACTTGAGCCTGAGTTAATTCTGCTATGCTCTCCATAATAAATAGGCCTAGTCATTGTGTTGCTTTGCACACGTGCATAAGAACAGCCTCCATAAAACTGCAACAGAAACAGAAACAAACAGGCATCACTGTCATCATCCTCCTTTGGAGCACATTTACCAAAGCACAGTGTTGACAGTGTATTCAGTGGATCTTGAGTGGGGCCTAACAGGGACACTATTTTTTGAAAGAGATGTTGCTGTTGGCTTTGAATGTCATATTCAATGCCATGAACACCACAAATAATAATACTAAACTAAATAGGGAGGGCGTGGGTTCATTAAATGTTTTAGTGGTATATTCTAAAATCATTTATCGAACTGTTTTGCCGTTTTCTTTATTTGAAATGCTGTCATTATTAAACCAAAGTGTGGATGGAAGCGCACACAGATGACAGCGACTAGAAGCCGCAGCAGAATGCGTATGGACGCATGGCGCGGCTGAATCGTGCCGTACTGAGTCAGGAGAGAAGGGCCGCTACCGCTGCGATAACAGGCTTTACATCTCAGGCTCCACACACCGCGCAAACACACCGGGATAGCAGTGATGTAGCTGCTAATAATCCATCGACACATTTTAAAGCCGTATGAAAGATAACGTCCCATATAAAAGATGGCTGTTAGGAGGAACGACAGGCCAGGTCCATCCTGCCCGCTGATCAATGTGAGGCCAGCACAGCCACAAGAAACCAAACCGTCTGAACACGATATTTCCAGGACTGTACGAGCCTTCACAAATTCAACAAACCGATCATTTTAAACAACGACTCGCTTCAGATCGTCGGGATCAAGTCATGGGTGAATATGACAGCAGCCTGTGAGGATGGAACAAGCTTATCGTCGCTGTTTAATCCTCATCAAATATCTCTCGGTATCATAACCGATGACGAAACTGACTGGATTAAAATATTACAAAATACAAACTTGTTTGATTGCGGAGAATCCAATGTTCAACCTCCCCGTTATGTCGTCTCCAGCCTCCGGTTCCTCTCACGCCTGTGTTCCGTCAACAGCAGCCAAAGGGATAGCCTACTTCCGGTCTACTGTCCACCAAACTGCGATTACACATCCTTTAGTAGGCTATATAAAATAATAATATATATAATATGATATAATCCTAACTGTTTGTAAGTACAAAAAGGAAAACAAAATGAATGAAGTTTCTGCTCACCACACCATTCACAGCTTACATAAGGTGATTTGTTCTGATCCAGTTACAGTAATTCCAGCGTTATATCACCAGACTAAAGATCAATAAGAGACAGGAAGAGATGGTAAAACAAAATGCTCATGGCATTTTAACATTGTGATTTACCAAGTTATAATGAGGAGATGATCAATTAGAATTATGAAAAAAAAGTCTAAAATCAACTATTAATAAGGTATACTGTATATTTAGCCCTGGGTATTTTTCACTCTATAGTTTTTAGAGGTGCTCAAGCACACCTTAATTTAATAATAATAATAATAATAATAATAATATGAAGAAGCAGAAGAACATTGGAACAAATCCATATTTGCGTGTGCCAAAATATCAATGTCATTTTAGTGAAAAAACAAAACATACATGGGTTGTTGACAAATAAGAAGTAAAAAATCATTCTTTTGTAAAACACATTTTTTGAAGAAAATATATATATTCATGTAGTTTGAAATCTGATATTTGAGAATATAAGTGATCACTAACTTTTTCAATTATTTCACTGTTTTTTTGAACATCTTCTCTTATTTGATGAGAAATTATGAATAACACTATTTTTTCCCCATGACTTGTTGAACGTTTTCAATAAATGCGAGTCAAAATTTGATGTCAACCTTTCAAAACTGTTGAAAAAATTATAATAATTCAAGGTGAATGATTATTATATATCCCCTAATGCAATACTCAACCTTTTTCTTAAGATATTTTTTGACATGGTTCTTTTATGTGTGTTACACCATAGGACATTATGTCACACTAAAGGACAAAACAGAAAATATTTTAATTAATGTAGCTATTGCATTTAAAAACACTGAAAATGGTCAAGGGAATACAAATTGTTTTAAAAAAATCTTATTTAATTGTTTAAAATGCTCCTTAAAGAGACCTTGTCCTCCGGTGTGACATATTTGTCTTTCGGTGTGACAGCTAAAGGTGTCACACCGAAGGACATTTCTGTCACACTAAAGGACATTTCAGCCTTTTGTGTGAGTTATGACCATGCTATTCCTAGCTAACCTGTCTTTAGCAGTTAGCATTTGTATAATTTTCCATAATTATGTAGTTTAACCAAGTTTTTAATTGAAAAATATAATTTAGTGACGTCACACCAAAGGACAACAAAACCGAACACTTTCATAGTGGTTCGGAAAAAGTTAAATATTTGAATAATGCTGAGACAAGAACTTACCATGTACTCATGTCATTGGCTTCATAGGAGGCTTCAGTAACAGGGATTTGAATGGGGTCCTTCAATTAAATAAAGTTGTTCGTGGAATTGCCCAATTTAAAATCAGAATAAGGTGTCACACTGAAGGAAATGTTTTTTTGTGACAAAATGTATCAAGTTCCTATGCATTTAGAAATATATGGATGAAAAAAGTGATTGCCATTTATTAAAATAAACACTTGTAAAATTATGCCTGACTTATTTATAAACATTTTATGGTTTTTTAAAAAAACTTATAAAAGTTGTAATTTATTTAACTATGCATGTGACAGTCACACATGATTTGAGATTTGACTCAAAAATTTAAAAAATCTAATAACAAAGCAGTTTTTATAGCAACAGGTCCATGTAAAACAAATACATGTTTAACTATTTACTGTATTTTAAATGACGAGAATACTAATTATATTCATTTTTATCTTCTGTGACAGTGAAAAATACATGTCATGTCAACAACCCACATCCTTCTATACCTCCTTTGAGCTCCTTTATACGCGCACACGTGCGCGCACACACACAACGAAACAAACTCGTATTAATCCACGCAGGAAGCACTGTAACAGACACATCAGAACCTCCAGAACAGGTGTTGGAGAATCTTCACATTTTTAAGTTTTCTTTGGCAGGTCTGCCCGAGGAAGAAGGTAGAAAGTACTTAAAGGGATAGTTCAAGTTTTTTGATGTGGGGTTGTATGAGGTGTGTGAAGCAGTGCATAATATCCAACTGTTAATGGTACCAGCAGCAAGACGTATCTTAGCCTCCTTCAATGGAGCCCACCTAATGATGATATATCGCTTTTAGTATGCGCTATGTGTTAAAAATGTTTGCCGCTTTACACTGTTGTGTCATCGGTGACGTCATACAGTGCACGGCCAGCACAGCTGCGCCTGTGCAGAGGAATATGGATGTTGTACATTTGAGGAAATGTAGTGCGAAAGGAAAGAGCTGTCTGACGGCAAAGTCAAGTGGCACATATACCGATATATATTATAGGTGGGCCTTCTTTTAGCTGGCTAAAATATGTCCTGCTGCTGGTGCTTAACACTGCTGCTCCACACAGGAGAGAGCTGACAGTCTACAACAGGTAACACACTGATGCTGAGGTACACTGACAACTACCTCATACAACCATACATCAAAAGACCCGAACTATCCCTCTTAAACCAATATAAACACATTTTTTGTCCACTTGATATTAGGCTCATACACGGCATATTCCAACACATTTCCACAAACAGACATACAGCAGCTCTGATGTAGGTAGTTCTGCTGTTTGGTCAGTAGGGGCTCACACCTAGTTTTTGCCTCCTACACGTTTATTGGGCCCTGCTCATCACAAAGTCTGAAATCTCACTTGGATAAATGCTGAGGGTATTCCCTACTACCTACTACTACAATATACCTACAGAAGGCACACTAATAAATGTATTTCTATCATTTAATGGGTTGATTTCAGCTTTATTGGACAGTACAGTATATAGTAAGTTTATACATCCATGTTTTATTAAGGTTCAAGGTTAATTTATAAATATAAAATGTAAGCTCCTTCATGCTACATAGGAGAATCAATACAAAACAAAACAATCTTATGGTGTGGAGAGTTGAGGATGAGTTCAGGAACCTCACAGCCTGAGGAGTGGAGCTGCTCTGTAGTCTGGTGGTACAGCCGCAGATACTTCTGTATCTGTTGTCAGATGGCAGCAGGGTGAGCAGACTGTGGCTGGGCTGGGTGTTGTCTTGCTCTGGCTCTGTGTAAACATCTCAATTATCCAATGTCACTGTTGCTCAGTATATGGTTACCAATGATGCTCTGGTATTATCTATGCTGAATGGAGGACCGTCTATGTTAAGATGATGTATGTCTTTATACAAAGGTGAAGAAAGACTATTACATTAATCAAAATTTACTTCAGTTGTCTCTTACGTTGTTTTACTTTTAAGGGCAACCCCACCAGTTTTACTCTTTAAAGCTAAAACTAAAAAATAATCACTTACAGCAGTACAGCAGTGTTTACAGGTCTTGGGGAGTACTACTGGAAGTGTACCTCATACGGAAGCTGCATGTAATCTGATAAATTGCCTCCAGTGATGTCACTCAGTGGCTAAATTGAATTGTGGGTAATATAGGCTCCAGGTTTAGAAAAGCAGTCCACAGTTCTGCACTACACTCATTAGACAGTATAAAAAGAAATGATCAAAATGGGGGCAGCAGAACCAGAGATCTCACCTTTTTAATTTCACACATTCTCCTTCCTGTGAATGCGACTTAGATGTATGTAGCAACACTTAATCAGCCCCTTTGAGCTTTCATTTGGATTGTGACAGAGGACACATCGCACTGACAACAGAGCTGAAAGATGACATCACTTTTTATTTGTCATTTCATTAATACAATCAATCAGATGCCTTAACTCAACAGTAAACATTTTCCCCTCTCTTCTTACAGCAGCTAAAATTAATGTTTAATTTTCAAGGTTCAAATGCTAACAACATTTTGTTTCCTGTCTTCATTGAGGAAACAAAAAACTGACAAATGTGTTTAAATGAGTTCCATAAATAGTCCCTGATGATGCCCAGTAGAGCCCAAGGCACTAAAACATCATCAGAGCAAAGCTTCAACATAGAACATTATAAACATCATATCATTCTGAGGAACTCAGTCTCAGAAGTGCAAGTGTTTGTGTACTGTAAATATGAAACATAAAAACTAACTGGACATCATTATAACAATCTGAACGGTAATCAACAATCTGAATGAACTGTGAAATCAAATTATAAAATTTGTTATACAAACATGTTTTCATCCAATCTAATTAAATTCCTGTAGAACATCCACGGATATTTAAACATACTGTTTGATAATAACACAAGTACCGATGTGAACACGAGGAGTAAACCCTGAATGAGAGCTTGTTTTTGAACAGACAAAAAAGGGAGAAGACAACAGTTGAACTTTGGCTTGCAAATAAATCAGTCCATCTTCCATTGGCCAGCCATCTCGCCTTAACTGGTAGTGCAGTGTTGTAGTGCTGTTTAAGGCAAAGTAGAAATAATACATGCAATATCTTAAATATCTCTTTCCTACCTGACAGAAAAGTAGATGTTTCTATCAATAAACAGTGAATGAGTGTAGTTTGAGGCAGAATTGGTTGAGAAAGAACAAAACCTGGTGAGTGTTGTGCAGGGAAGTGATATGCTGCTACCTCTTATTGAACTTGACTCTCAGAGTTTCTCTCCCACAGCATCAGGAGCTGGTTGCCTGCTTGGGGCTCTAACTCCTATGTGAGACAAAAAAAGAAAGAGATAGGAAAAAATGTAAATGCAGTAATGACAGTTATGACATGAAAGCCACTGGTAGAGTTTTGCAACAACTAACAACAATCGTATTCATTTATTTTTTCAAGGTACACATTGTAGTTTTGGGGAGGAAATTTTAATCAGAATGTTTTTATGCCTAAATGAAAAGACACTCTTCATTTTCATGACTGAATAAACAAACTTATCATAAAGGACAACACAATGTATACTGTTTTACTTTACTTTTACTTTTACTTGTGGCAGACCCTGCCACCTTTCTAGCTTCAAACAGTGTTCTGGGGACCTCATTTTCCTGAGTGAAAAGGCCCAACAGTCCCCTTTAATTCAATTAAGCCTAATTCACCATGTTTAATTGCTTATTTCTAAGCGTTGCGTATGCAGAAAACAGAGACTGAAAGAGGTGTACGACACCTCCCAAGCAAAAGTTGTGATCGATAAAAACAAACCTCATGGCAGAATGTGCACACCTGCAAGCAAACTCTGACCCAAGCGTCTGAACATTTTGGAGGCAAGGGGAATTGGCGACACAGATGGTGAGGTAGAGTATTGTAGCCGGATTGTAGAAATTACATTAATTATAGGTGCAACAATTCTTCTCACACATTTAATTTCACTTCATATTGTGTGTTCTTATAGAGCCACTTTAACATTAACATTCAAACCAGCAGTATTATTTGTGTTTGTGATGACTTTCCCACAAGTACCTTTCAAGTGTAAAAGACATGTCAACACAAATTCAGCTCAATATTTCATCAGTGCTGTCTAAACATCAAATTGCCCCCCGGAGCACAGTGGGGAGGGGCTGCAGGTGGGTGATAAGTAATGTCATAGGCCACCTCAGATGTAAGTGGACAGCAGAGTCTTGACCTGAGGAGTTAGCCCTCCTGTGTTGTGCCATTCGGTCAAGACTCTGCTGTCCACTTACATCTGAAGGAGAAAAATCATTCCTTTGAGGACAACAATGTAAACCTCTTGTCCAGAGAAGACAGATGGTTTGAAAGAGGAGTAAATGAAATCATCTATGTCAAACTGGAACGACCGTCTTTGAACAGAGGAGGTGGCCTACGACATTACTTATCACCCACCTACATTGCTGTACTGAGTTCTCTCCCCAGACAGCTTAACAACCATTCACACCTGGGCTCACCTAGCCCTCACAACCCTGCCTTATCAACATCAACTTCATTGATTTTTGTAAATATGTCAGAGTGAGCTCTTTTTTAATTGTAAGCTTGGTTTTTATTTGCTCTGTATAGTAAGGATTGTTTTAGAACTCTGGACCAAGCTGATGAGTGATCTAAAAAAGCTGGGACTAATTGCATGTCACGCCTCCAGCTCAGTGGAGTGGTGGATAAGACCTCTGAGTGCTGTTAAATGGAGAAAGAAAACAGGTGAGCAAAAGAAGAGGAAAAGAGTGAAGCAATCAGGGTGCGAGGGCAGGCGGCAGAGACTTTGAGTTTCCTGTATTCAAGAAGTGAACAAGGACAGTTTTTTTCTTGCTGAACTGAACACTGCCCTTGAGTATTGAACTATAGCACCTTCATTTTATGCACCATTTTAAGTGTTTTTTTTAAATTGGTGTTTTAATAGTTTTAATAAATTATTTAATCTTTCTCGGTGCCTTTCTTGTGGAGATACTTTGCCAGTATTATAAAGAACCTCACACTACAGTGTAACAAATATATACTCTCACCTGTCCGTCCCTGCTGATTTGGACCTTCTTGTTGTCATTCCATGGGTTGAGGATGTGTTGGGTGCAGTGAAAAGGAAGACTCTCCTTGTGGATCCACTTCACACTGAAAACCCCTCCTAATCCCATGAAGTCCCAGTCCTGGCAGCTCTCCCGGCTGATGACTGATACCATTTGAGCGTAGCCCTAAGACAAAGACAAAATACTTCAGTTTTGTCCATTCTTTCAAAAGTCCTTGCATGTTTACAGTGGGTCCACTTTTTTCCCCTCTGTTAGACTGTTACCTGGAAGTGCCCAGAGCCCTGAACAGAAAAGATGAGGATGATGAGGTTATTCTCCAGTAGGGCTTTGGTGAGTTTCGCCTCATTGCTTGTTATGGTGGACCAGATACCTTTCTGCTGAGAAATTTCAATGTTCCTGATGTTGCTGCTCTTCATGATGAAGTACCGCACTGATGAAGAGGCCAGATGAGACAGTGGCTTTGAGATCTGCTGGGAGCAAGAGGATAAATTGACACAAAGAAAAACTAAGAGGGATGACCTGCAACTCCCACCTACCTAAAGCTTTGTTCATGCAACAGGATTTTAGCCCCGATCTCCCACTTGCCAATGGTTTTTAGAGATTGTCGACAAAAAAACCCAGGATCAGAGGCATTGGAGCATGCTCCCAGGAGTGATGCTTGCCATGAGTGAACAGTTCAATGACGCAATCCACCGACAGGTTGGGGAAATACAGCTAATGACAGCAGACACTCCTCTCCTTTCTCCCTCTCTCCTGCTGTCATCAGCAGTAGCTCTCTGAACCCAGTCTCATCAAGCATCTATTTGTATGGTGTGGGCACGATAATAAGCTATAGATTTATTAGAATACACACACACAAGCTGTTCAGTTTATGTAACCGCGTCGTCCTTGCTGAACCACAATACGAGCAGGCAGTTTCATGTTTTCAGTGCTAAAATAATCTTTGCTGCCCATGCATCCTACTAGTCCATCCTGTCATTCATATTCTTTTCCATTTCTTTCTTGTTTTTTTTGCTGTGAATCAGCGCACAAACAACCTGGACTGTTTGGACTGTGTCCTTCCTGTGTCATTACTTGCTTTAGCGATCTTGTAATGTGTGACCCCCTGTCACTGTTCAGTCAGGTAGCATACAAAGTACAATGAGTGAAAGACTCCTGATTACAAGGCAGAAAGTTGCCAATGCCTTACTTCCTTTTTTAAGGCCTATCCTTTTTACTTTCCAGTTATATTTGATATTTTTATACTCCGTTTATATTATACATTTCAGTTTCTCCAGTGTAGCTTGGTACTTCCCACTTAATCTTGCTGTACATGTATAGTGACAAACATGTATATATTTGCGTGAGATTTTACAGAGTATTCACCACAGCCTCATCAAAAGCTCTTGGCCCTGTCCTCAGAGACCCAAACTAATGTCTACCTCTGCTGATTAAATCAGAAATTACCACAGGACAGCTGCCCACAAACTGATGACAAAGTGGTAAATGAACTTGTGAATTCAGGACTGTTCCATGATGATCCTTGTTTACTAAGCCTACAACAAACTGCTGCATATAGTTTAGGAAGATACTAACGCTGACAAGGTAAATGAGCATTGGGGAGTACTGCTGCATTTAAGAAAAAACTTGTATAAAGCCTAGAGTGTCTCTAGAGGAAGCTGTGTGACTACAAAATGAAAATGGAAATTACAACCCTGGTTTAAAAGACAGTTGGGACACTGTTAAACAAATAAAACAGAAGGTGATCATTTGCTAATCCTTTTTGAAATATAGTCAATTGAAAACCGCACAAAGACAATATATTTAATGTTTGACTCCTCATAGATTTTTGTAAATATCTGTTTATTCTGAATTTGATGGCAGCAAACATGTTTCTAACAAGTTGGGACAGAGGCAACAAAAGACTGAAAGTTGTGGAATGCTCCAAAAACACCTGTTCGGAATGTTCCACAGGTAAACAGGTTGATTGGTAACAGGTGATAGTAGCATGATTGGGTATAAAGGGGGCACCTGCGAGAGGCTAAGACATTCACAAGCAAGGATGGAATGAGGTTTACAACTTTGTCAAACCAATGATTGTATAAAGGACACTGCTACATGTGCTCAGGAATACTTCTTAAAACCGTTTGTTTGCAAATGACTGCGTTCTGTTTTCATTCAGGTTTTACACAGCATCCATACTTTATGAAACAGGTGTTGTAGAAAACTATGCTTGAAATAAGTGGCTTCAATCTACATTAGCAGCTACTAGCATAAATCATTCCAATCTCTGAACCAAACTGTTGGCTGTTGAGTTGTACTGTAGGTAATTTAGGTAGCAAGTGGTGCCAAGGAAGAGAAATGTGGGGAATAAAAAAATCTTTGGTTCTGCTGCATCGATTTATGCCCTTTTATGGAATATTTTGACCATGTTAAAGTCCCTAGTGTAGGATTCAACATTTTCTTAAAAGGGAATTTCATTTATATTCTTAACCTGGGGCCTCATTTAGGAAACTCAGTGGGGAATGAATAAATGTTGCATACGTAAAAATGAGGAAATGTACGTATGGCAAAAAATATTCTGATTTATAAAATCTTTTGTATGCCCACCAGTGTGCAGTTTCCTCATATTAATTCCAATTAATCCCAAATCAACATGGAATTCAAAGCACCTCATGAATATAAATGCATGGAAATGAGCCTGCTGATTAGTGATTCTTTATAGTGAATAATGGCCACAACCGAGACGACGACAATTTTTTTTTTTCTGGCACAGAAAAGAAGGTGTTTGTGGGTGAGATAGAGGTTAAATATGTGTTAATAAAACATGTTAATTCTTCCATTCATGTTCTCCTCTGGCAGTGTGAGGACAGTAAAAGTCTGTGCATGCAGCATTACGTGGTGATGCACAGTAGAACTTATGTGTTAACATCAAGCACATTGACTGCTTTACACTTGCTAAAGTGATTGCGACAATCAGTGATATCCCCCCATCATTTGAAAATGGATTGTTACAGTGACATGGCCTTCATTTTTCTTATGACTCATAATGAGGATATGGAGAGTAAGAATTGTGCGAGAGCTGTAACTGCCTTTATTTCCAATTAACGTTGGGTATTAAATGAAATCGAATGGGAGAATAATGTAGAACATTTAGAATAATGCCTCTTACATTTATTTTCTACAATCTGGTTTCAATTCTCTCAATTTATGCTTAGAAAGTGATGTACACACAAGTCAAGCCCTTTTTTGTATTAACATGTTTAAGTGTGTAAATGACTCCTACTTGTTTTAGAATCAGTCCAGCAGATCACCTCAGCTGGCTGCAGCATAAGTCTTTGGGGCAATCATTAAAGTTACATCAACTAAAAGTGCTTGTTTTTGTCACTAACAGGCTGAGGTTGTTATTCTATGTGCCTGACGTTATTACAGAAACAATTCCTACAGAGAGAGACCTTTTTGTTAAATAGTAAGATCCTGTTTGATACCAGAAACACAAGTCTTGTTAAAGGAGAAGTATTGCACTCAAATCCCACAAGAGGTTAGTTGTTAAAGTTTTTGCCTCATCTAGATGGTAAAAATCGGTTAAATATTCAGCCATGACTTTGGAAATAAATTCTTGCTGGCACTTCCTCTAAGTAACCTCCAGACTCCTCTCTCCAACTCTGACTCATTTCAGAGTGAGACTTCTCTGTGAACGAGACTAACAAAAATGATCTTATTATTTAACAAAAAGGTCTTACTCTGTAGGAATTGTTTATGTAATGTTGTCAGACATTAGACAGTCCCTCCAGAAAAACGCATAATCAGCCAAAGTCCGCACATTTATGTGGGGGCCGCATTTTTTCAAAGACGCCGCACAAATCACCGATTTCCCCGCAAAATATGCATGAAATATGCGGGGCTTGCATGATTTCATAATCTCCACATTTTCGTTGCAAAAAAGTCACATATATCTTCGCAGAAATTTGAAAAATGTTGCGTTTACTTCACACAAGAGCAGCCATTTTCCTCCTGTTGCCTTGGGAACGTTATGAAGTGACGTCATCGGAAGCTGAGAACTTAATTATTCCCAGCACTTTCTGTGATGCAGTATGCTTGCTTATCATAGGAAGTCATTAGAAATGACTCTTTACATTAAGGTAGTATCCTAGTGAGCCTAGTAACAGAGTGTTGGGGGAATCACTTTTTTTTTTCTTATTCATCAAACCGCAGTTTTTGCAAGTTCCCGCAATTTCATCGCATAAAATTGCATAAATATCCCGCATATTCCATCGAATTTTTTAAGAAAACGTGCCGCATAATCAAGGATTTTTGCCCGCAACAATCACAAAAAAACTCACGCATTTTTCTGGAAGGACTGATTAGAATAAAAACCTCAGTGACAAAAACAAGCACTTTTAGCGGACATAACTTTGACGGCCGGATTTGTCTCAAAGGATTAGGTTGCAGCCATTGCAGCCATGTTGCAGCTGCCAGTTAAGCTGATCTACTGGACTGATTCGAAAACTTTTGGTAAGTATGGATCATTGACACACCAAAACATTTAAATATAGGGCCCAGGTTTAAAAATACCGGAATTCCCCTTTAATGAAGCAACTTCTAGTGGTAGTATCGAGGACCCTGGCTGACGGTATACCCTTCCCATAACATGTTCCCCCAATTTAATTTAATCAAAAACACTGAGAATGAAGTGCTAAAAACACACTGACTGCAACCTTTTTCACCATGATCGTCTCACTAGTCCTACAAACAAAAATGGATGCATCAGTATACTTAATATACCCATAGGGGCTTTAAAATGTCACAAAAAAGCAAAAATAATCAGGAGTATGAACAATGCTTGGAGGACAGGGATTACCTTTCCTGAGGAGGACGGACCAGGGCTTTCAGAGGGATCGTCCGCAGTCACAGAGCAGGAAAAATGACTGTAGGAGTGAGGCTCATCAGAGAGCTGATTTATGGGTGGTGAGGCCTCATCTTTGCTATGGGCTTTCATCTGAAGCCGACCTGAGGCTGCTGTTGTCCTACAAGCTCTGAGGAGAAGTGGTGAAATGGTGCAGTAGTAAGAATATGTAGTGAATCTAATGACTTATTATTCTAAATTCTCAAACACCAGCCTTTGTTTATCTCAACTGCAGAGAGAACCAGGCCTTCATATCAGAGACATGCCTATATTTCTGATTCCTCCTGTTTTAAATTTGAGGTATATTTCATCATATTGTAGTAAGCTGTCTTCCTATTTTCAGGTCTCATCCTGTCTAAATTTGCTGTTGATGCAAACAGCACATCCTCCATGTCTCTATCTGTTGTCTTGATTAAATCAGCTTAACATACAATTCTAAAGCACGTATTCCCTCAGTGAAATAATAGTCAAATGGTAAAGGGACTTGCATTAAATAGCACCTTTCAAGTCTACCAACTACTCAAAGCCCTTTACACACATCCATTCACTGGAAGCAGAGCCTGCCATGCAAGGTGCAGACCTGCTACTCAGGAGGGATACAGTGCTTTCCAACCAAAATGTCCTGCAATATTTCTATGCTCAGCTATTCACAAACACTCACATACAGATGGAACCGCTATCACGTGCAATTTGGGGTTCCCTTTCTTGCCAACAGTAAAACTAGAATCTAGAGGAAAGAGTGGATATTTGTTCTTTTTTGTCCTTTGACAGGGATCATTACTTAGCTGACAGGCAGGCCACCACAATACATCACACTGCAATGTAAATGTTTCTATGTTTTAGACTGCTTAGTACTTGTCATTCATTGTGTTTGTGGGTAGTTGAGGGCTGTTCTTGGAGTTCTTCACAGAAGCATGAGGTCCCTCCTCTGATGACATGGGCCGGGGCCGCTGCCCAATCCCTGTGGGCTGCTGCAGGCCTGCCGCTTGCTCCTCCGCTGTGAGCACCTG
This sequence comes from Pagrus major, assembly GCF_040436345.1. NCBI lineage: Eukaryota > Metazoa > Chordata > Actinopteri > Spariformes > Sparidae > Pagrus > Pagrus major. Next base: position 2,899,304 of record NC_133226.1, read on the forward strand.
AGGGACATCAGTTAGAAATTGGTTCAGAATTTTCAACATTGCTTATAATAGTAGCACAGATTTAAAGAGTTTTCATTGGGGTACAATAGTGTAGGTATTGTATGAGTTTGGGTCACTATTGTAATATTGTATTTGAGTTATTAACATTAATTAATTAAGTAAAGTTATGATTTGTGACCTGACACAAGTTGCAGTGAGACAGACTTATGTCAAGATTTTCTTAAATTAATAGAGACGAGTTAAATCATCAACATCCATAAAAGAAATGTGTGCAGAAGAATTACACACACAGCCATAATATTCTGAAAAACAGTGCACATAAAAACGTGTTTTAACAGTGCTGATTGTGAAGGTGGTGGAAGTGAAGAAGTAGAGAAGGAAATCTGTCAGAAGCTGCTTGGCTAACCTTCCTCCTGTGAAGCAAGTGAAACTTAGAAGAAGAAGGAAGAAGAGGAAGAGGGAGAGGAAGAGGAAGAGGAAGAGGAGGAGATATAACATACAGAAACCAGAGTGCGAATGACGGCCTCATCTTGCTGAGACCACGGCTTGGAAGGGCAGCGGATCCTCTTGATAAACAAACTTTGCCACTTCTGCCTCAGTTCAAACACCAGCCCTGCAGTCTGACAACAAATAAACATGAGATAAAACTGTACGTAAGAAAGAAAATATTAGGTACTAAATATCAAGGAGGTAGGATAGAAACAAACATAATAGTGACAAAACATCAGTATTGACTCAAGGATTTATATTTGTATTGACTCATAAAAAGGAATTCCTCTCATCATTACTTATGACCCACAAGTGTGTGGCAGGAAGTTTGTGGCAGTTAATTCTTTTTCTGATTAGTCGATTAATCTAATGACTTATTTATTGATTATTTTTAAAGATTATTTTTTTATTACTCAATTAGTAGAACCATTAATTTAACCATATAAATATATAATTTAACCATATAAATATCAAAAAGTTGTCTCATTAATATTACAGTATTTTATTTAATCATCACCTAATTTCCACCTCACAGCTGTATGTGTACAACAATAGCCCCTCTGTGTCTGATCACAAAAATCCTGGGCCTGAAATTAAAACGTAGTGTGACGCATAGACTCATTTAATCACTGTATGTCATAAATAAAAATCCTTTCCCTGAACTTGGGAATCGGTTTTCAATATGCAGTTAAAATGATCACTGGCAAATTTATTTTTTCCTCAGTGTGGGACAGGGAAAATAAGTGAAACCATTTACAGACTATGACAACTGTCTGCCTCTGTTTTTTGTCCTGCGTGTGATCATCTCAGGCAGTTTAACTGAGAGGGGGGCATGCCTTTGTCCTGCTCAGCCACTCAAATCCCTGAAGCCCCACCCCACTGTGATGTAATTATGTTAATATCAAACAAAACCCCTGCACTGCAAACTGAGCAGCTCACTGCTGACTTGTTTATTAAAATGTTATTAAACAGCACACCACAACATTCATTATGTTGGACAAACTCTGTGGTGAAGATAACAACTCAGTCTGTTTTACCTCAAAAACTCTTCTCATTCCCAGTTGTGTCTCATATTGTATTACAGCAGATTAAGGACCCCAATTAATTGCTTAGCACACAATAAACTGGGGCAAAAGACTGAAAATAGTGCCCATTCTGACTGGGATTGGACACCCAAAAATCTTAATCGAATTGCATTGTGAGGTTGCCAACAGCCCTATTATTAATATTTATAATAATTGTTCAAATTAGTAAAATTCACGAGAAATTCATAAATAAGACTTAAAAGGCTAAAAGGTAAGCAATGTTTTCTCACTTCTCTGTCCATTTGGAAAATGAGCCAGTCATCAATCTTCAACCCAGCAAGGTCCTCTGTCTCACTGTCACTGATGTCATCCAGTGGACTATCTGCAGGGAAAAACACAGAGACACAAGATTGAATCTGCACAGGCAGGCTTCTAAATCAACTTCTGTCATAAAACACTCAACAAACCAAACCATTACACCATGAAATTTTAATTAAATGACTTTAAGAAAAAAAAGAAAGCAGAACACAAATGAAATACATTGAAGAAGTGATTTAAAGTGTGGTCAAGACAAAATTGGGAGGGCAATGTTTCCTTTGTTTGGCCTCAGAGGTTCAAGCAAATCAAACCTGATGGATGGTAAAGAATCACATCTTTAGGGGAGGAGGCAATTCTGGAGGACCCACATCTCTGGGGGGGGGGGGGAATGCTCAAGCGTTGGGATGACTCGGTTTACACTTACACAATTCAGTTAACACAGTATGACACAAATTAAGGGGGACCAATGCAGATTCCGGAGACCAAACATCATCAAAAGCAATGTGATCACCCCAGAAAGAGAGGAAAGAGGGGCGACATCAGAGCTAAGCTGATCCAACTTGGACCAAGAGCTGTTCCTCTACCAAGCCTTCTTCTGGCTAATGTTCAGTCGCAGGACAATTAAGTTGATGAGGGACTTACTCAGCAATGGGAAATCAGAGACTGCTGTGCGCACATCTTCACAGAGATGTGGTTAAAGGAATAGTTCACTCTAGAACAAAATTCAGTCATTATCGACTCACCCTCATGCTGATCAGAAGTCCGGTGTAGTTTCTTATGCCTAAGGGTCAGCAGGATCTAAATACCGGTGTGTATCTATTGCGAGCTCTCGTTGATCTTGTCCGGCGCAGCTTCCGTAGTGCAATCGGCTGTGAGGGAGACTCGCGTGAGCGCGGAGCGTGCCTCCAGGCAGATATAGCATAGTGAGTGTTTAGGCTAGAAAAATGTAATAAATAACGTCGTTTCGAGTAAACTCTGGATATCGCCACTTCAGGACACTTGGATTGCAGCGGACGAGCAGTATGGAGGAATATTACAAAGTTTTTGTATAGTTTTATGGACCTTTTCGTCCCGGACACATTGACGCCCGTTATATGGATTTTTGCTGCAGGAGGGTACCCCCGCGGGTCTCCAGCTGCACTTTGAGGAATAAGAAACTACATCGGACTTCTCATCAGAATGAGGGTGAGTCGATAATGACTGAATTTCGTTCTAGAGTGAACTATTCCTTTAACCCCTAACATCCCGGATCAAGCTATTGTACCAGATGGGACACAGGATTCAGCAGAAAGAGGAAAAGAGGAAAGGAGGAGGGCTCTGTGTATACATAAATAATAATTTATGCTTAAACGGAGTTAAAGTAAATGGACAGTGTTCACCAGATGTAACATTTCTGATGCTGCCCAGAGAATTCACCAGTGTTTTTACTGTTGCTGTGTCCATTCCTCCAGAAGCAAACTCAAAAAATGCATTACAGGAATTGCATAATGTCGTCAGCAGCAATTTGACTTGACCAGATAGAATTTTCCTTATAGATTGTGATTTTAATCAAACAGACCTCAGAAGGGATTAACCTAAATCAAAGACTCAGCTGTGAAGTCTAATCTGCCTCCAGAGGACCAGCCACTGTCAGTAACCACAGCGGATGTGAGAAAAAACCTGCTGAGAGTGAATATAAATAAGGCTGCTGGTCCAAATAATACACCTGGTCATGTACTAAAAACATGTGCCGATCGGCTAGCTGATGTTATTACTGACATTTTTAACATCTCACTCTCACAAGAGACTGTTCCCTCCTACCTCAAGACAGCCATATTCCTTCCTGTACCTAAAAGGTCTGCTGTGTCTAGTCTACATAACTACCGCCCTGTGGCTCTCGACCCCATCCTGATGAAGTGCTTTGAGAAACTGTTCTCCAGCACATCAAAGATAACATCCCTGCCAGCCTGGACCGTCACCAGTATGCTTTCAGAACCAACAGATCCACAAAGGATGACATATCTACTGCCCTTCACACACCTAGAGAATAAGAACAGCTGCATCAGAATTGTTGAATTGCTGTTTGTTGACTTCAGCTCAGCATTCAACACAATCTGACTCATTAAGCTGATTGGAAAACTTAACACTCTGGCCTTGAGTACACTATGCAGTTAGATAGTGAGTGTTGAAAGTATGGATTGGCAGTGACAACTTCTCTACGTTAGTGCTCAACAACGGAGCCCCCCTAGGGCTGTGTGCTCAGCCCCCTCCTGTTGACAAGACTGTACTTCAAGACATGAAGAGAACTAAGAATGCGGACGACACCACCATCACTGGCCACATAAAAATAACGATGAGAGTTCAGTTCATGTAGGGAGGAAAGAGTGGTGAACAGACAGAAATCTACTGCTCAACGTCGGCAAAACCAAAGAGCTGATTGTTGATTTTACAAAAAAGGAGGCAAAGACACACACCCCTGTCTACATCAGTGGAGCTGAGGTGGAGCAAGTGAACAGTTTTAGGCTCCTTGGAATTACCATCACTGAGAACCTAACTTGGTCCTCACACAGCACCACCCTGGATAAAAAAGCACAGAAAAGGCTGTCGATACGGAAACTCAGTAAGGCTAAATTCTCGAGCCACATTCAGGTCAGCTTATACAGAGGATTAATAGACAGTATCCTGACTGGAAATGTCACAGTTCGTGCACAGCCAAGGACAGAAAGGCTCTACAGCGGGTGATTAAAACTGCCCAGACATTCAGTGACATCGGTGAAGTGAGGTGTCTCCGTAGGGCCGACAGGAAAAGACAACAACCACCAACGCTGCAGTCTGTTCATGCTGCTGCCATCTGGCAAAAGAAGTATTGGCTGCCATACCACCAGCCTACAGAGCAGGTTAATTCCCCAGGCTGTGAGACTCCTGAATTCATCATCAAACACTCAAATTTCTATGTATGTGATTTGTGGAATAGAAGCTGGCTTGTGACCACACCCCTCAGGGTATTTCGTTAAGATTACTGTGGCAATAGGGGGTGCTGGGGCTGCTACTATGAGCCATCAGGGGGCTGGGTTCTTATTTTTGGTTAAGAAAAACAAAAAAACAAGCCAAAATAAAATGAAGCATTGTCTCCGTGGGTGTTTGGTTCTACAAGGGCTGTGTCATTCCATCAATTAGTTTGTGGACAAACAAGCTTTTCGCAGATTATGTAGAGTGTGCACAGTCTAGAGGTGTTAGACTAGGGGTGAGTATCATCAGGAATCATACTGAATTCATGGCAGTTTGGCCAATAGTCAGAATATCTTGCTGTGGACAAGAGTTTGGGGCTAACGGATATACAGTATATCACCTAGTTAGTCCATGCTGTTATTGCCATATTGCTAGCTCAGTAAAAACATGAATCTACTAACAACGTACACATACTATCTTACATGACTAACTTGGCTCACATAATTGTCTTTTTTGTGAAACTCAAACTGAAATTTGACAAACCTGTGCAGTTTCTGTTTTGTTTTTTTTTTGTTTGTTTTTTTTAACTTGTTTACCGGTAGCTTTCTGTGAAGCAGGTTCCTGTAGGGCAGAGCTGGGTAGCTTGGCACAACCTCCAAATATGGCTACAGTGATGGGCGTCACCATGGAGCAACAGCGGACACTGGCCATCCTGTGGCCTCGGCTCATCTCATCGTAGATCAACCAGTCTGTGGGATAGGCGTGGGCCAATTCGGCTTTGCTGTTCTAAATAGCAAAAACACGCAAAGTTATAAATAAGGAAAGTGTCTTTCTGATACCATTACGTTAAAAAAAAATCATCATCCTGGACAAAGTTTATGTCAGGCTAAAGACTCAACACTTCTTCCATCTGTATCACATTAAACACCTCATCAGAAGAAACCCTGTGTCTTCCTAGAAGGAAGACACTTAATATAAATTTTGTTGATCTGATTGCAGGACATTGTGGCTGATATTCTGAATTGATTAGACTTGGATTCAGTTTTGGTTCAATTTACAACCAGTTTTGCTTGGATATCAAAGAGTTTCTGAGAGAACTAATGCTGTAATTTGTACAAAGAGCATAGTAAAGACTGAAGGCTATCCACCACATGAAGGATAAATGTTTAGACCAAAAACAGAGATTTCCTCGCCAAACTGAAAATCCACCCTTGAGGGTGTTAATTTCAGACCCTGGCATGCATCTACAGGGAAAGGGATAGGCTTATATAGAAAGCTTGATCTTAGAATTTTAGGAATTGACATCATCTCATTCAAATGAAGATCAATTTGAAATGGAAAATCATTTTTTGAAGCAGGCTTTGCTTGAAAGCAGAATTTCTCAGCAAGAGAAAGGAGGCGATATTATCAATGACTGAGAAAACAAACTATGTAATTGCTTCCAGAAGTGATCATCAGAAGCAGCAAACACCAAACAAGCGTAGAGTTGATTACTTGTGTATTTCTCCAAGTAGGAGGTGAACAACCATACTGTTATGTACAGTTATAAAAGCAAAATTTAAGAAACAAATATGCTGAATTTGATATATTTATGTCATTATATTCTATAAAGAAAAGGATTTTACAGCTAAGTCTGCAAAGCAAAGACAGAATTACATATGAATAAAGTTATCTTTTTTCCTACCTCCATAAACTTGGACTGGCTCAGGACAGATGTGGGGTGAAAGTGGACTTTCTTCTCCCTGTTACTGGAAAGCAGAGAGGTCTCCTGGTTGACATTGACCAGGTTTGGATACATGCCTGCCACCAGGGCTGCCTTCACCACGGCCCAGTTCTCAGAGTTCAGATTGACATCGCGGATATCACTGCCCCCACGGGCCCGCACGAAACCTGGGGAAGAAATTTTGGTATTTATTTTTGGTATTTCTTCATTCCTTCAACAAAAAACATTTAAATTTGAAGAATGTCCTTATCAACTGTTTTCTCTGCGAGTTTCAGCCAATATAGACTTCCATATTTGTATTTTTATATGATAGGACTTTGACAAATACTGCAAGGGATTCTTGCTAGGTGATGTTTGTTCATACCACACACATTTGGTGGCGTGAGATTGTAATATAAATGAAAGCAGTACTAACCAATAGCGCGGAGCTGTCCCAGCAGCTGTGTCCTCATGCCGAGTATCATGTCCATGGTGGCCTGGGACAGGAAGTTCTTCTCACAGAAGGCTCTCTCCCAGCCCTCACTGCGGGCCTTCTGCCATGCCTAACACAACACAGGGCAAACATGAGGGAATGTATATACACAGTCGTGGTCAAAAGTTTACATACACTTGTAAAGAACAGGTACAGTATATCATGGCAGTGTTCATTTCCAATGATTTCTACAGCTCTTATATTTATGTGATGGAATGAGTGGAACATATACTACTTTGTCACAAAAAACATTCATGAAGTTTTGCTTCAAATATCAGTTTATTATAGGTCTTCTGAAAAAGGGATCAAAAATATACATACAACAAATTCAACAACCAATTTTGGTGATCTGCCTACCTGGAAGGCTCTCAGCAGGGCCATGTGGTCACTGAAGGAGCTGGAAGTGAAACGTTTGCGGCAGTCAAGAGCAGCTCTTTTTTGAGAGCCCTGGGCGGGAAGGATGAAGGGGTCACGATAGGCCAATGTACAGGCAATGGTTAGAATGGGGTCCAGACACTTGAGCACCACAGCACACATCACCATCTTGCCTAGGTGGGGCTCGACAGGCAGATCAGCCAGGTGGTAGCCCAGATCAGTCAGGTCTTCATACTGGTCCATAGCATCTATTGTCTGAAGAGAAAGGTGGAGGGAGCCAACAGAAACTCAATGACTTATTGCTGTAATACTGTATGTGTGTATTGTGTAAGAGATCAGAATTAAGTGTGGTAATCTGTTAAAACATGTTACCTTTAGCATCTGCACAGCATTCTTGATGGCATGTGCTGAAGGAGGCTGTGGAGCTTTGGACAAGAACTCTGCTACTGGACAGGAGGAAGGAGCCAGCAGTTTGGTCTGTAGACACAGTTCCTTCAACACACAACAGAAAATATTATTATAACATACTTATAGTGAGTCCACAGTATTTGCAAGGATCACGTATTCATCAGGATTTACTTATTCTGCATGGGAAAATGTGAGTATCACTTCTTGTTTCATAAAGCAACGAAGAAATATCAGATGTGTTTGGTACAAACCTGTGAATGAACTCATTGTCTAAAATCTAAAAAAAGTGAAGAAATGTGAAGGGAGTTTGGGAACTCTTGAATCCTTTGCAAATGACTCAGCCAAAAGGCTTTCACAACTCAAAATTAATCAGGAGACGCACAACACGTATCCAGATTTGCAAATTCCAGGAAACAGAGAGACAAGTTTAAGGAGCTCGGAGTTAACCTCAAATGTCAAAAATGTCTACATAAAATCAAAAATGAGCATAAGAAGCGGATTCATCTATCTGGCTTATTTGAACCTGATATTTCAGGACACTACACGCATCTTTCCCACTGTAGAAGAGGCCCAAGTATTCTATGAGAGAAATATCAAATCCAGCCAGGACGAAGAAACGGAGGCTGTGTAATAGGATTGACAGTGGTGATGATGGTGTAGTCTAATGATGAACTGATATGACATGAACTGATGTAATTTAGGCTATAAAGGCGATAAACAATATATAAGTCAATATTTTGAAATCTTAACAAAAGCTCTATTTTTGACCAAATAGGCCCTACTTCGATATCGATATTGCAACAATATTGTAGGGAGTGGGTCTGTGATGAAGCTCCTTAACTGAAGCTTTCTAGGGATGGCGTATCTACGAGCCTGCTGATCAAAGGTTGTTAGTTTTCCCTCAAGATACGAGTCATTTACTTAATTTACTCAATCCTCTGCCAGCCCAATGTTTGAATACACCATCAGCTCTAACAGGGGCAAAGTTATCATTGCCCCATATTGGGGAGAACTGGGGAAGTTCAGGTGCATCTCCTGTATAAGCATGTGCTTTATGCCAAACAGAAAGGGTATTCTTAACAAACAGGCTTTTTGTCTGTTTCATGAGTCTTTTAATACGAGCAGAGTAAGGATATGACTGGAGAAGTAGACCCAAATTTGTAGTGCATTCAATAGCTAGCCATGCTGGTGGGTCAGAGGGGGAAGAGTAAAATATGGCTGTGCGCAGTTGTGGTCAAGAGATATTTAACCAAATATTAGAATTACTGTATGTGTATTTTTGATCCAGCAGATTTGGTCACATTTTCAGAAGACCTATAATAAATTCATTACTGAACCAAACTTCATGAATGTTTTTGTGACAAAGTAGTTTGTGTTCCACTCATTCCATCACAGAAAACTGAGAGCTGTAAAAATCACTGGAACTGAAAACTGCCATGATAAACATAATCTTTACAAGTGTATGTAAACTTTTCACCACAACTGTACGTATCCTAATGCTTCCCATAACATGACATCGCTATATTTTCAGCTGATGCAGAAAAGGCCTTCGACCAACCTTTTTTATGGTCTGTATTGAATCATATGGGTTTTGGGTCAAATTTTATTATATATACATATAAAAAACTATTTATGCAAACCCCAGAACCAGTGTAGTCGCAGATGATTTATGCTTTCCTCCCTTTATAATAAGTAGAAACAGTCATCAAGGTGACCCAATCACATCAATGTTATTTAGTTTATCACTCCATCGGGTTATCTTCAAGCATCACACCAATAAAAAGAAAATCTACATCCATGTGGATCTCATTTGCTACATTTGCTGATGTAGGATAGTATGTGTGGTACATGTCGTTACCTGCAGTGGCATGCGCAACAGCTGTGGAACCTGGAATTCCAGCATGTTGTTGTACCTGAGTCGACTGAAAAGGTGGAAACAAATCCCTGGTCTGCAGCGCCCCGCTCTGACGACACATAATATATTCATTAAATTCTTTGGAGGATTCAAAAACATTTAAAGTAAATCAGTGGGAAAAAAAAATATACTAAAACCGATACAAGCTTTCACATTTAGTCACGATTATAAAATATATGGCGGGATGTAGGATCTAACATTGGTTGAGAAGATAAACATTTTTGAATATAGACATTTTTCATGTTACCTTCCTTTCCTTTGCAGAGCGCTGGCTTTGGAAATCCAAACTGTCTTCAACATGGATACATGACTGAGAGTATCAAAGGATTTCTTCAACAGGAAAAGACATTTATGAGTTAATTTCTAATCAGGTGTTTAAAATTCTATTGTTAGAATTCATGTTATTCTCGTGTTGTAAATCTTTGGCAGTGACTATACCTCCTTGACCTTTCCTGAATCAATGACGAAGACCACATCGTTGATAGTGATGCTCGTCTCTGCAATGTTAGTAGAAAGAATCTGAAAAGAAGAAGTGATAATTTATAATATAGTTTGAAAATGAGTGAATTTCCCTCAAATCTCAGGTGAAATTCCATTTGAAGGAAAACCATATTACTGAATTATGGTAACAAGCAACAGTTCTCAGCATTTTTATTTTGGCATGAGGGTACGGTAAGTATGAATGTGGTCTTTGTCTAGACAAATGCTGATTGATGATGACAAAAAGCCACTGACATCAGTGACATTAGAAACTCACTATCTTCCTGACACTGGGTGGAGAGGTGTCCATGGCTTTCTTCTGATCCCGAGTCTGCATATCTGAATGTAGAGTGAACACCCGGTACCTGAGAGATGACACATCTCTGTCAGACACACTACACAATGTGCTATTGTGCCATAGTATGCTCAACACAATCAACTGACGTGATGGCAAAATCACTGAAAAATAAGGCCCATGTCAAAAATATATACAGTAGGGTCAAAAACTCTGAGACCACTGGTCACAATACTTCTATTATGCATTTGTTTTGAATGTAATACTATTTTTTTAATTACAAATGATAATATCAGCTTAACAGTTGAGTCAAAAGTTGCATCTTTGAAAAATATCCATGAATGTCAGAACATCTCAGTATTTGGTGTGTCCCCCTTTTGCTTTAACGATAGCATGCTCCTGAGCTGGCATGGACCCCAGCATTTGACAGAGCTTCTTGTGATGTCACAGACTGCTTGGCTTTCTCAGTCTTCAAATGCTGCCATAAATGTTCAATGGGGTTCAGGTCAAGTGGAGGAAAGACCCTGACAGTCAGGACTCCTTGGTCTTCTTTGGTTTTAAAGTAGTTCTTGCAAAGCTTTGAGGTCTGTTTGAGGTCACAAAACTGTTGTTTAAGATGTTTGGAGATTCATGGACATTTTTCGAAGATTTAACTTTTCACTCAAAGACTAGACTGATATTATCAGTTGAAATTTTTTTAAAAATCTGACTTTTTGACCCTACTATATGTGTATATTATTTATGGCGAGGCTACTTTTGCTTATATGGAGAATCCTCTGCTGATGTTATGGCAATTTGCTAATATACCTGGGATCCACGACTGACATACATACGATTGCCCAGATACACCAATGTCGGGGCTGTGGGTTAGCGTCTGGGACCCTAATTTCTGTGGTATGTCCCTCACAGTTGTCACTAGCTGGCCCTTGCTGGCGGCTTTTCGGCAGACGGAGCACATTTAATTGGCAGTGAGAGAACCCAGCAGTAAGAGAAATCAGGATTGGCTGTTCAGCTAAGCAAATTAGTGCACAAGAAGAGAAATGGGAAAAGAAAGGAAAAATCCCCTTGAGCCAGTCACTGTAGTATCCATGATTTCACCCATTTAGTGAAGTTTCTCCTATTTGTCCCTTCCGTCTTTTCGCCAGTACCAGCCACTTTTTAACAGCAATATTTTCAAAACACTACTTAATGATTACAGCAACTGTATATCCTCAGTCATAAGTCTTTTGGTTTCACTTTTCGAATAACATATAGACATAAACAGCAAACACCTTCTAATTTATGTATCTGTACAGTATATACCACGAAGAAACATCTTAACATGACTTTAAATGAACATAACCTACCCCTGAGTGCTCATCATACTAATAAAACATATTGTATTAGATTGTATGGTGTTAAAATGAATTCCATGCTTCTTATGTAAAGTATATATTTCACCTCTCAGAGTGGGTGGAAAATCTTTTATCGTCATACAGGATGCGGTCCCTGAGTGTCACTATCTCATCGTATCCAGGAAGAAAAATCAGGACAGCACCTGAAGACCAACAGATAAAGACTATCATTCAGATTATCCTGAAATATCAGCCATATTGCTTGAAATCAGGTAAACTTGTTAAGTGTGAATCCTCAGTTGTCACCACAAAACAGACTGCTTAATAAGCAGCTATGTTGTCAAAATCAAGCAGCTATGTTGTTAAAATCCAGATATGTGCTGAGGCTCACCATCACTGCTGGTGGAGCAGATATTATGCAGCAGCTCCATGATGAGGTCCAGGTCCACCAACTCATCATCAAAGCTGTGGTGGTACAGTTTGAGTAGCTCCTGGTCTTCAGGGCTTAGCTCTGCACTGCCACACTGCACCAGAGTGGACTCGTCCAGGCTGCTCACCTCCCCCAAAGGACTGCACAGTTCACAGGAATATAGGTATAAGCTGATCAGGGGTCCAACACGTATATCAATTCATAACCCTTACACAAAAGTATTTAAATCTGGACATGCCTTTACTTAATGTAGTTTTTTAGGGACTGCACAAAACTTACTGGGATGGGGAGCAGGTTCAACATTACTGATTTGCCTCTGCATCTCTATCAAAAAAGTTTTTTTGTGTGTTTAAACCAAAGTTGTGCACAAAAACTAGGAAGCATCACAAATCATCAGGGTGTGAATTATATTTGCATTTTGTAGATGCTTCTCTGTACTTAATTCTCTATTTCAGGGAGCGTGTGTGTGTGTCTGGACACACATTGTTTTTTTAAATAAAATTTCAGCCAGAGCTGCCATTTAGGTGCAAAAGTCTAAAAGAAAACTCTAAAAGAAACTCATAGGAAGAGATGTAAGTTTCACTTCACATTACATGTGTTGTGCATTGAGGTCCACATTACACTCACATGGAGGATTTGAGTAGATCCACAGCCTCTGTTTGCTGGAAGTGTTTGGCAAAGTCTAAAGCTGTCCTGAAATGAGATGAGAACACTTTTGCGTCATGTATTCAAAGTATTTACATGTGCCCCAGAGCCTGAAGGAATATTTGACAAACAATACAATGGCTACATTTACATGCACAGTATTGCGGTTTTTGTCCTTATTCTGAAAAAGAAAAAGAAGACAATCCAACTAAGCTGTTTCCATGGCAAATGAAAAAGAATTCTCCACTGATATTCCTGTTTACATGCAGCTGTGCATACACCCATTAATGTAATGATGTCCCATTGTCATTAAACCACAGTCTTGAGGAGGTTGGTGTTGCTATATTTACGCATTTCCAAAAACCTGTTGATTACCAAATCTTTCATAATGCTTTAAAGTAGCTGTGTTTCTTCTGCCTGCATATCCCACATGTCTTAATTGGAACTTTCTCCTTTAAACACAAACAACCATTCGGCTCTCAGTTGTGTGTCTGGACTATGCAGAGTAGACAGGCAGAGTGTCTGCAGGGAGGACCCTTCAGACACTCAGCCTGTCCACTCTGTCTTGCCCAGAGACACACCAGCAGGGAAAAGAGGAGTGTAATCCAAGAAGAGCAGCTGCTGGCCAGTCAGAGAGAGCGCAGTGTGTTTATTGGGGAAACAAAAGTTTACATTCCCCATTTGCACCGCCGCTAAGCACCCGAGGAGAAGCCAAAAAACATGATGCTTCCAAGCATAGTCATAGTCATCTATATTCATACTTTAAATGTAACACTGTTGAAATTGAACAATCCTTGTTATTAACTTCATTAGAACTGTTGAACTGAACATTAGGGCCCTCTCTCTCTCCCACCCCCTCAGTGAAAAGTTACAGTGAAACTCGGGCTTTGTAAGGTTAGTAAAATAGAGTAACTTTAGAGATGTGCAGGACGCAGTCTTTAATTTGAGTTGTAAAACTAGCAGTAGCTGTCTGTTTGATATTAAGACACAAGATCTGGAAATGTGTGATTTAGTGGATTACATCGTTGGAATCTGTTCTATTTACAATGGATGATAAGCTATTCTGAGGCTGAACTGTCCAGGATTACTCCTGTTGCTCGTCCCGTTACATTGTTAAATGCCACTCTTACAAACCATTAATGTTCGTGCATATTCCTGGGGTAATGTACTGTAGGTACAGCATCAAGTAACGTAACGTTACTTGATAGTGAGAGAGAATGGTTTCTTTTCCGGCCTGCCTGGCTGTCTTCAGTGCTCTGTCCCTATCGTGGACAAGGTAATGGTGTTGCGTTATATATTTCGAGACTAGATAAACTAAAAACGGGTCAGATGAGAGAGGTCTGGCTATGCGAGACTAGATATGACTTGAATGCCACACTTGTCAGCCTCCAGTAAAAACAGCTGTTCAAACGTTTAATGTTACCCTGGGACTGCAAAGATTTTAACGTTAGCCCATATTTCTAACTCTGTCGCCAGAGTAATGATTCAGCGCAGAATTATAAATCAAGCTTGACAAGGAGGAAAGCCCGGAGGAGGAGGAAAGTGTGTCAAAGCAGTGTCAGTTTTTACAATTTTAATGAGAGGTTAAAGCGGAATGAAAACAGTAAAAAAACATAATTTGAGTGATTTGTGTGAACAGCAATCAGGCAAATTTGTGTTCTCTCCAAGTTTGATGTCAGCAAGTAACAGTTGTGTTAAGTTAGCTGGCACTGTATCTTTATCTAGTCTGTCTTGCTAAGGTACAACAAAAATCATAGAAAGACCTTTTTTAGGCTATATTTTGTCTTTATTATTATTGTCAATATTGTTTTTTGTCTGATTCCATGCCGTTTCATTGTTTAGGGTCAGTTTTTGGAAGACATAGTGTCAAGCTTAAGCCAATGGTGCATTCCTATATTTATCATCTCTATTATGACTGTGTACAAATATTGATTGACATGTGAATTTTTCCCTACATATGATGTTACAAATTGTCTCATGTTTCAATTGTAGGACCACAGTGCCATGTAGATGTTATAGCCTACGTATTCGTATCGTCTGATTGTCTGAGTGTTTTCAGTCAGTAGCGTGACTTTATTGTTCCAGGTGTGATTCATAGTATTTTGAGTCTCTAGTGTGACCTGAATGGGACTTAACTTAGTGGCCTAGCATCAGCTTAACATGAAGAATGTACTACCATCCATTGGCTGCTTTCATGTTGATGTTGGCCCCCATGCTGAGCAGCTGCTCCATCGGTGTGAGGAACCCTCGACCTGCTGCCACCATCAGAGGTGTGGACCCTGTCTCGCTGTGCCTGTAGTCCACTAGGTAAAAGAATACAAGTATGAGGAAACAGCTAGAACATTCATATATATTAAATGCATTCATTCATTCATTCTCATGTTCATTAGAAGTGATTCAGTAACTGCTACTCTTTACTCTGAGACCACTAAAAGACAGCCTTCTTTCGACAGTACTTAAGCTGATGGGAGTGTTTTGTTGTTTATTCAGCTAATTCTGTATCTGAGATGAAGTTGTTTGTGTATCTCTTCGAACTAAGTCTGATGTTTTGATTAAGTATTTTGGTAGTTGTTCACATATTTGCCTATATACTTTTACTGGAGGATACTACTACATGGCACACATTAGCTTGTTGTCCCATTGTTGTCTTTCTTAATCCTCAAACTTTCTGGTTATTTCCAGGTTAAGTGACAATATTAGACATTTTTAATGAGAAGCATATGTAACTTATTTTACAAAAACTGTATAGTATATCATAAAATGGTAAAGTTTCTGGAAATTCAGTTGGAAAAACTGTTGACTGGTAAAAAAAACACAAAAAAACAGACAGGAATTTCTCATCCTGTGACTTATACAACTGACAAATAAAGGTAAATCATCATGACTGAAATTACTATTACCATTCAAGTAGTAGTGTACATATTTTCAAATTTATGTACAACCTCCAAAGAAAATATTAATAATTCCAAAAAGATGAATAAGAGAGAAGTCCTGAGAGCAATACCATTAACTCTTTCATAGAGGATGAGGTTGAAGAGCTGAGTGAAAGCATCCTGGTCTTCATTGAGGAAAATGTTGGAAATGCAGGAGTCCATTTCTTTCATCAGCCACTGCTCCAACTGTTCTGTGCCATTCTCATTCTGTCACACAAAATCACACACCGAGTCAACAGTCAGGTTTCAAATAACACACCTACACTCAATATAACTTGTCTGGATGAAGCCTCAAAAACCCCTTTCTGCCATCAGATTGGGAGGAGGTGGGGTTGCATCTTCCAATTTCCAGAGTTCATACAGACATTATAAAGTGAAATTTAATGCCTTTCTTTTACTTTTTCAAGCATTATTTTTCCCGTTTTAAAGACTTCATTCAAAGCAAATAATTATTTTTCAATTATATTGATTATATATGAATACACATATAGAGATCTGACAACCTTGAAGACAGTTTTTAGAGAACCACCTCATGCTGAAAAAAATTCAACTCATGTATGTGTGCGTGCGACCAAAAATCATATATGTAATTGCTTTTTAAAAAAAGAATAGATTTAAAACTGTATCAGAGGTTATTTATATTTTAAATCTAACAAAATGCCATTCCTAGAGTAGCAACAGTAATGTTTACAACAGCAAAGTCACAATATACACTCAATAATATCTCATTGGAATCAACATCACAATACAGAGTGAATGAAGAGCATAGACATAAATCAGTATCAGTCATCCCTCCTGTCCTCTATCCTCCTCCCTCTGCTGAGATGATTCACTGGGGTGGCCCAGGTGGCCCACTGGTGGTAAATGGAGGATAGTATAATATAAAGTATAAAATATGTCTGTTAAAATATTTTGTCTCAGCCAGCAACAGTTTACAAGAATTTGCATAATTTTAAGATATATGTCAAACTAATTTAAACAAACTCCATACAGACAGATTTTGTTTTGGCTCGTTGTAACAATATGCCAATCTGCACTGGCACAGAGCGGACAGAGCAGATTGAAATGACCCTGCTCTACATGTTTACATGTTTACGCTTGTTGAACAGGAGAACTTATAAAGTAAGTAAAGGCTTTTTACTTGCAGAGGTTTTGTTGTATTGTAATGAACGTTAGTTGGAGGGGCTCCTCTGCTCTCCTATACACAGACAGGGCTGGGAGACCAGAGGAGTCTGCGTCAGGGACGACAGCCCACAAAACGGATACAGATAAACAGCTACTGACGTCAGAGCTAACGGAGCTAACACGCCATTACGATCTATAATAATTTAGCTATAATTTAGTCCCAGGGCCTGTGTTTCAGTACTCAACCCTTCATTAACTGAACTTTCCACACACAACACAGTCCGTTTACAATTGCAAAGGAGTTCACAGTACAGTATTCACTGGAGGAAACAGCCAGCTGGAGTGAGAACAAGACAGAATAATTCTACATCGACTTTTAATTTTCAGGGGGCTACATGGGTATTACTGTTGCCTCTTGCCATTAGACAAGACTGCTGCTGCACAACTGGTCAAATTCACAAGGTGTCACAAGCTTTCTGCATACTTTAGAGTGACAAAACGTACCAGCGTACTTTGATGTCAAAAGGCGCAGGTTGGCAGATCTATATATATATATGTTATATTATATATATATAAACCTAAAATGCAATGGGGATTGAATAATTTGGATTGCAACTGTGCATATATATATATGTATATATATATATATATATATATATATATATACATATATATATATATATATACATATATATATATATAGGAGATTTAAATATTGGTCAAACTCAGGCATCACTTCATACTGTGTAATATCTTCCAACAGGGGTTTAATACCCTAAACAACTTACAGAAACTCACGATTTATGTATACACAACTTCTACAGATACCTCCAATTAAGACATCACTTCGACAATAATATTAAAACTATTGGAGAGACAGGGATGACTCTGATTAGGGTGTTCATTGATGCATGTAAAGGTAACAGAAACAGAAAACTTATCTCCGGGATTTATTCATCTTTACAACTGGAAAGTCTTTCTACAATGTATGTTTTAATATAAGAAGGAAACAGAAGCTAACATACAAATTACTGAAAATGACTGGTTAAATACAAGACACAGTCAACCACCTCAAGTTCAGGTATCTTTAAGGATTCACCTGGACAAATATCTTAAGGTTTTTCATAATCTTCAGAATAAAAAAAAACTCAAAGTAACAATAAACAATAAAATGTTTTGCTGGGAAACCTTGGGTCCTGGTGTGTGTTTTTTTGGAATTGTGGGACTTTGAGGGCATTAGAGCATCGATTCACCCTTTCAGACATTCAAATCAAATGACGCACAACAAATATAGTGCCCCACATTTTTGTCCTATATAGTAAATATGCAGTGATGTCAAACATAGCCAGGGCTTCATGCATTTTTCTTTTACATTTTAATGAAATCTAACAAAAGGCTTATCAAGCCTTAGGGAAAATGAGTAGTGGCGCTACATCAGCTCAAAATGGCCACATGCTTGATGACTGAGGTAATTAAACTGTCCCCTTTTAGCCACACTGACCAGCCAGTTAAGATGCTGAACACTGGACTTGATCAGACCCACTGGAGTGGTGCATAGAGAGTGGTGTGTGTGCTTGTTGGTTTACGGTTTTGTTGAAGGTGCCGTCTCCTCTTTCCAGGGAGTTGCTGTCCTGCTGGAAGCCTGTGGCAGACACTGTGGTCATCTGTTCCCCTTCTACACAACTATTCTCCACAGCCTTACACCACTCCGTCAAGCGTTTCTGCTTCTTCTCCTCTGAGACAGGATTATGTGATACACACAGAGGAAATTAAGACAACATACAGGAAGCTAGGATGCATTTCTGTGTGATTAAGTGAACTAATTAATAAAAGGTTCATACTTCTGTGTGTCTCCTCCTTGTATTTCCTCATGTCCTTATTGTTGAAGCCTGTCAGCTTCAGAATGTCCTCCAGAAAGAATTCCTTCACTTCAAACTGTCTTCCTTTGACTAAAAATATATATTTTTTAAAGTGTCATTAATTCATAATAATACACTAACAATAATAATAATCAACATCCCATTCCTTATACACAGATTTGTAGTGTTTCAGTTTATAATAACCATGTATTGATGTATTGATTCAGTGATCAACAGTTCAATATCATTGATGCAAAGTGAAAAACCTCTTTGAAAATCATCTTTAAGATATGCCTTTATCTTGGAAGTTCCCCTGGCAGATTGGTCACCTCCTTCCTTCATGGCAAGCAGCCAAAAAAAAGGCAATCAGGATATTTACTTTCCCCTCAGGAATAAATCAGCAGTGTAGAAATATTTTGGATTTTGGAGAAAAGACGGCTCATCAAACATATCACCTAGAAATCCACTAACTTGTTGCTCTAACTACGGCAATATTACTAGCTGTTCTGTTTCAACAACGTCAGGCTGAAAAACGTGCATACAGGCTAAATTTCAGCCACAGTGTTCTGCTGGGAGATGCAGAGATTCACACTGGCAATGAGCGAGAAAGTATGAATAATGCATGTTATTTGCTGCTATGAGTAGAGGGAAAGTCTGCTAGACGATTCATTTTTGAGCTGAATTTAATATTTGTGTTAAATGTTCTTGTTGCTAAGCCATGTTTTTTGTGTTAGTAGAGTCAATTTAAAGTAAACTTTACTGCACTTAATCAGTTACAGTGGTTTACAATTATTTATGTGCTGTATATTGCTTTAATGGCGAAAAGCAGAAAAACGAGTGGCAGCTTCTCATGACCGGTTGTGTCAAATAGGCAGATGATATCATCTCATGTTGATGTAGACCCATGAACTTTTCCCAGGTCACATCATGGATTTTCTTTCTTTTCTATTTTTTGTTTCTTGTGGAGGGTTCAACATTAGTGGCCAGATGAGGCAGGACTAATGAGGACCAACAACAGTTCTGTCTGTCTGTCTGTTTAGTTAAAGAAAATTGAGTTACATCTACTCCTTAAGAGCAGCCAGCAAGTCATAGAGGGTAACTACCTATATCGGTTAGCTGCATGTCATCAGTGTGGTGGTGAGAGATGCAAATTAACTGGCTAATGAGGTTGTCTAAAGGTAACATGTTAAAGTGAGAAAAGAATGAGACCATGGATTGAACCTTGCCGAATGTCACAGAGCACATGGGTGGTTGAGGACACAAAGTTGTCTATGACACCCCAAAACGTCCAGTTAAACACATACTGAATTTGTCCTATGGGGGAACTAGTAAAGGTACATCTTATCTCAGGACAATAGCCAATTGAGAGCAAAGCCTGAGATACCAACCAACTTATTTAGACATTTAGCCAGGATGGAGTGATCAATAGTATCAAAAGCAGAGGTTAAGTCAGGTAGGACTAGAATTTAATGTTTACCAATGTCAGCCGCATGAGGACGTCATTTGTCACTGTTAGTAGAGATTGGAATTTATTTAAAAAATGATGGACTTAGTAGGACTTACGATTGATCACAGGGCAGGAGCCAAAATACTTCAGGAACAGGTCTACATCCAGAGCAGCACTGGAGAGAATAAGTTTTAATGTTGGGATCTTCTGAAGCACATCCTGCATTTTAGTGAGCAGGAAATCAGTCAGACCATCACGCTCATGCACCTCGTCCTGTTAAAACACAGAAAGAACAACATAGGACAAAAGAACAAAACATAGCTTTTCAGCCTGCTGTTATGTTACTCTTCAAAAACAATCCAAGCTTTAAATATGTGTATTTCATAAGCTTCAAATATGTGTATTTCATAAGCAGGAATACAGAGTGGACGAGTTTCCTGATTTTTGATGCTCACCACAATGACATGTGTGACAGTTGTCAGGCTGGCATCTCCAGCCATCAGTGTTCTGAGGAACACTCCACTGGTGCAAAAGGTTAGCAGCGTCTTGGGGGAGACCCTAAGATTTCAACAGTTACAAGAGACATTTCCTTACTGAGCAAACTAACTGTTTTCCAGAAGTTCACAAATGTTAGACATGGAACATTTTTACATAAATGCTAATTGTGCAAATTGAAGTTAAATAGTTACTTTAGGTTTGGGAGAGGGGCCATGCCTCAATCTAACCTCACCTAAGAGGCCCTTTTACAGGTGTGAATCAGTAAGATTGATCTATCTGTAAATTTAATTGCTCTTTCTTTTTTATGTGAATGTTCCTCCCTGCTTCTTCAGATTCAAGAGAGCAGAGAGAAAGAACGAAGGAGAAATGAGTTATGACAGCAAACCAGCCTAAACTGACAAATCCAGAAGAAAACAGACAGACGGATACAATACTTTCTCCACCACTACGGTCTATAGGGATAATTTCCATCTGAACTTCAATTGCACAAATCAGAAATTTCTTAACTTCTATTTAATCAAAATTCTCTTTCGAAGCCATACACAAAGATTCAGAATGTGGAATACTGTGTCCAGATTTTCAAAGTAAATATGGAATAGTGTGCCCTACAAAAACACAAAGCATCTAGACACTCTGGTCTAATCTACCTGCTCTCTAGTCTGATGTGATAGCCGACAGTCTGGCCCACACTCTCTCCTCTCTCAGCTGCCACTCTCTCAGCCACAGCAATGGCAGCCAGACGTCTGGGCTGAGTGCAGAAGATTCTGCAGGGCTCATTATTCCTACTGCACTCATCCAGCAGGAACTGTGGGATCTGGACAACACACGACAATTAATTACCTTTACAGCCTTCATGCTGAGGCTCTGTATGGTATAGTTATACAATATCAGTCCCTCCAAAAATGCTATATTTTGTAAACACTGAAAGACATGCAAATCAAACAAATCTCTGCACACTTCCAAGATCTTGCGATTTTGTTTTAGTGTCAATAATACCATATTTCTATAAAAAATGGTCGAATCAGTGAAGTGATAATACTTGGTCATAAACCAAGGCATCCTAGTAGTCTAACATTAAAAAACTAAACAAGACTAAGAGAGACAAGACAAGCAGCAGAACTAAACACAAAGTACAGATTAGGCTGATGGGAATGTCACTGGTTTTGCAGGTATTTGGTCATAATAAAGTTTTTGAATTAAAGTTAGTTCTGCTACCTTCCTACTACAATGAAGTTCAGCGAAGATGTAAAGATGGCACGGGGCAGCTTAAAGGTAGGCCTCTCCTCTTTATAAAAGGGGGTACCTTTTTCAGAAAGTCTTAATTTGCTAACTGCAGAGTCAGAGAGATAGAACTTGTAAATCAAAAGGATGAAATATCATTATGACCAATAAACTCTATTATTTGAAAATACTGAATTCCACACCATGGTGTCTCATACACTCTGAAAGCAGTGATTTTTGATAACATTACATCAATTTGCTTTCAAAATTTCATATTAGAGACATCAATAATTTCCTCCAATTTCCTCCAATATGGTATTACGGGAGACAACTAAAACAGTTAAATAAACCTGAAACATGTCTATTCATTCTGTTTAAACCCAGTATGTTTGCACAGTCAAGTGACTTTTCTTCCATGCATCAGTGATTGTGTTGCGTGAGTTCTTCACACTTGAGTTTAAATTGGTATGTCTAATAGAGATTTATTTTCTATTGATCTGCAGTGTCCGTATCAATGGAATGGAATTCAACATTTACAACTGCAACAATGTGTATCTAAAGCTTTTCTCATGTCAGCAGATACACAAATTTCTTCCAGTGGTGCAAAATAAAACTTAAGAGCTTCAGCACTGTGGCTGGAAAACATCCTGGGAAGAGTTTAATCTCTCAGGTCTGTACAAATTTTCATCATAATCTGTGATCTGTTGGACCGTGTATCTGTCGGGCAGAACCACCTGTGTAGTTTTTCCAGAGCCAGTCTCTCCCACCACCAGCACCACCCTGTTCTCTCTGATGAGCTGGACAATCTCCCCCTGGCGTTCATGCACAGGCAGGGAGCATCGAAAGCTGTCCAGTTCTGATGGACTCCTCCTCCGAGGCGCCATGGGTATGCCGTTGTTTAAGCGCCCACTTGTCCTATTCCTGTCACAACTGTTGTCTGAGGAAAGAGGTGAAGGTTATTACCCGACCCTATACAACATATGAGTTAACTTGACATTCAGGTATTTTGTCCTACTTGCAAAGCAGAAGCCTAGTATGGTTACTTTCTGGTAAAATACATCAGGTATTCCAGCAACTTTCTTCTGTTCAAACAGTGTGTTATTTCCCTCGAAATCACAGTGACAGATATTGTGCGATGACTTTGACAACCAAAAAACAACCAATTGCAAAAATATAACCTTTCTATTATTGTTTTATAATGTAGCCCATAGAACAAAGAGTCAGGAACATTTTTTATAAGTGGGCAGTATAGAGGCGCACCAGATTGATTACGTCACCATTACATTAGTTTTGCCATTTTTACATCAGCACATGTGTATGTGTTGATCACACAGACAATTAAATCACTCCCCAACAAGAAAAGAAAAGATGAATGGATTAGGGCAAGCTCTATCCAAAGTCAAAAAAGCTGCATTTCAGTCAGGTGACAAGGAAGCTTGCAACACCGCTGGAGTGAAACTGATAACTGGTATCAAGTGGAGACATCAGCAAAGAGTGGAGCAAGAGCTGAACATTAACAACACCAAAGACATGGGGAAGAGTATCCATACCATTACAGGCTACAAAAGCAGGAACACACCCATCATGTGTGTGGCCATGCTGCCAGATGAGCTAAATATTTAATGCTTGCTTTGATCTCCTCAACAAGGACTCAGCTGTAAGTCTACTCTACATCCAGAGGACTGACCACTGTCAGTAACCACAGAGTGGATGTGAGAACAATCCTGCTTAGAGTGAACATGAGCAAAGCTTCTGGGCCTGATAACATCCCTTGCCGTGTAAACAGGTGCCAGTCAGCTAATTGATTTTATTACTGACATTTTAAACACATCAGTGTCACAGGAGAATGTCCAATGTACTGGTGTTGTCATTATATTGGAATTTTTAACTTCAATACAATACCTTTTCTTGACACAACATTGAAGGGATAAAAATTTTGATTTAATTCAAATCTAAATATAACAAGGCTTGTGTATTGTGTGAAGCACAGCAGCATATACAGTCGTGTTCAAAAGATTACATCCACTTGTGAAGAGCAGGCATGTCAGTCTTGAGTTCCAATGAGTTCTACAGCTCTCATTTTTCTGTGATGGAATGAACACACACTACTTTGTCACAAAAAACATTCATTAAGTTTGGTTCAATAATGAATTTATTATAGGTCTTCTGAAAATGTGACCAAATCTGCTGGATCAAAAATATACATACTTAACTGGAACGATCAATTAAGGTGATTATAGAAAGTTGCGTCAATCAAATGTTCTTTGTAGCGTGGCCTCTTCACTTCTTCTGACGGATTATGATTGATAACAGCTGCTGACTTTTCTGGGCCCATTTTAATAGGGCTTGTTTGATACAGCCATTAGATTCAGCCATGAACACTACAATGGGAAAGTCTAAGGAGCTCAGCATTATTGATTTGAACAAGTCAGGAAAGTCACTTGGAGCCATTTCAAAGCAGTTACAGGTCCCAAGATCAACTGTACAAACAACTGTTTGTAAGTACAAAGTGCATGTCACAGTTGTGTCACTGCCACGATCAGGAAGAAAACACAAACTATCACCTGCTGCTGAGAGAAAACTGGTCAGGATGGTCAAGAGTCAACCAAAAACCACCAAAAAGCAAGTCTGCGATGAATTAGAAGCTGCTGGAAGACAGGTGTCAGTGTCCACAGTCAAGTGTGTTTTACATCAACATGAGCTGAGAGGCTGGTAGTATTATGATATGGGGCTGTTTTGCTGCCAGTGGACCTATTGCTCTACAGAAAGTAAAGGCAATAATAAAGAAGGAGGATTATCTCCAAATTCTTCAGGAAAACCTAAAATCATCAGCAGAAGATTGGCTCTTGGGTGCAGTTGGGTGTTCCAACAGGACAATGATCCCAAACACACATCAAAAGTGGTAAAGGAACGGATCAATCAGGCTAGAATTGAGCTTTTGGAATGGCCTTCATAAAGTCCTGACTTGAACCCCATCAAGAACATGTGGACTGTGCTGAAGAAACAAGTCTGTGCCAGGACGGCAACAAATTTAGTTCTTCTAGTTAGTAACTTCACCAACTCTGTAGAGGAGGAGTGGTAACAAGTTCAGCCAGAGGCATGCCAGAAGTTTGTGGATGACTATCAAATATTAGAATTACTGTATGTATATTTTTTGATCCAGCAGATTTGGTCACATTTTCAGAAGACATATAATAAATTCATTACTGAACCAAACTTCATGAATGTTTTTGTGACAAAGTAGTTTGTGTTCCACTCATTCATCACAGAAAAATGAGAGCTGTAGAAATCATTGGAACTGAAGACTGCCATGAAATACAGGTGCATCTAAAAAAAATTGAATAGCATGGAAAAGTTCATTTTTTTCTGTAATTTAATTTAAAAAAGTGAAACTTTCATATATTCTAGATTCATTACACATAAAGTGAAATATTTCAAGCCTTTGCCAGTGCTTGACTGGCCAGCCAACTCGCAGACCCAACAATACAAACGTGCTGAAGGCTGCTATCAAAGTAACCTGGGCTTCCATAACACCTCAGCAGTGCCACAGGCTGATCGCCTCCATGCCGTGCTGTATTGATGCAGTAATTTGTGCAAAAGGAGCCCAGACCAAGTATTGAGTGATTTAATGAACATATAGCAACCCACATGAAGGCTGGTTGGGTCAACGACCCACAAGTGGCCCTAACGACTCTGAAACTCAGAGCTCACACATGTCCTTAACGACTCTGTAAGGACACTCCCACACAGAGTTTAAAAGCCTGCAGCTCCCCTCCAGTTAGTTAGAACTGAAGAAGCCTCTTGGATGAGAGGTGAAACGTCTTCAAGAAACTGAAACATGTCCAGTTGCTTATGATACAGCACTTAGAATGACCATGACCTGGATGAATAAGAACCTTCATCAACATAAATGAACATACTTTTCAGATGGTCGACATTTCTGTACTATAAATCTTTTTTGTGATTGGACTTATGTAATATATTATTTTAAGATACTGTTTTTTGATTTTCATGAGCTGTAAGCCATAATCATCAAAATTACAACACAAAAAGGCTTGAAATATCTCAATTTATGTGTAATTAATCTAGAATATATGAAAGCTTCACTTTTTGAATGAAATTACAGAAAGACATGAACTTTTACATGATATTCTAATTTTTGACACGTACCTGTACATCTTCTTTACAAGTGTATGTAAACTGTATGTTATTTTACCTCTGAAAATAGTCAAAGTCTTTTCCTATCAAATGAAACTCTATTGTTGCTGTTTAAGATTCCTCTGGCCCCGATAGCTCTGAGGGGGATTAGCTTCACTTTGAGAATTACAAATGACTGTTAGGCCAACAACAGAACAACAACTGGGCCATCATGTTTAATGCTTCAGTGATATTGAGATGGGAGCTTTCGCCAACCTTTGGAAATTCTTTACAGAGGTTGGCTTGTTCTTGATCACGGCTCTGAAGCATCGATTGTACATGGCTTGCCAAAATCCTTTGCCTTTCCTTGTTCATTTGCCTCAATTTTGAAGTATTTCCATACAGCACTCCTGATGTTTTCTATGTCAATCACAACCTGTCACAGAGGCTCTGTACGTGCCATCTTTAATGGGCCATAACCAGCCAGGAAATACCTCTATCAGGAGGGTTTCAGCCATAGTTTTTGGAAGCCCCATGGGGCCAAAATTGACTCAGCACATGGCCTAAGCAACAGGTTTTTTTTAAACTAAAATGTGATATACAAGTAGCAAACTCTGAGAAATAACTAAAGTGTGAGGCTGAAAGAGAGAGAAATAGAGGGAGCATGTGTGTGACAGTGAGCAGAACAGCCAACTTCATACAACACATAGCAGTACTGATGTAGCCTACAGTTTAGGCTTTTGGTTTGTGAATAAATACTACTACTCTTTAAGACCCCAGCCCTGTGTCTTGCTTGCCTGCTAATGAAAGTTTAGCCCTGGAGTGAAAAAAACTTCCACCCAGACTCACATTATCTAATAATCCATTTATATAGCTTTTGTTTTGTGTGTAACATAAGAGACTAAAACTTGCATTTAGTTGTGCAATCCTGTGATGTAAGATAATACGAGAATTAACCTTGTACCTTGTACATTGTCTTATCACAGTGAAAATGTGTAAATCACTGCACAGTCCTAGTTATACATGGACATTTACACTCACCAGGCTCTGGAGACACAGACATGCCACTCTTATTGTTAGGCTGTAGGTCTATGCGTTCCCTATTGCTGACGGGAAACCTCTGAAGAAGGATGCGGATGGAATATAATGAATTGTGGAAGAGAGTTAGGGGCATGGCAGGCCGGGGTTTTTCTGATCCATCCTTCTTCCTGAGGGTGAGGAAGCGAGCTGTTCCTTTCCTGAAAGGATAAAAGGAGAAATGTCTTTCATGCTCATAAACTGATTTTGGCTCGTGTTTATCGCAAGCCAAAAATGTTGCAGTAAATGGTCCAAAAGTCTTAGTGTGGTCTTACTATTATATTGATTTTGGTCCTCTAAAAAAAGCATTTTTTTAAAAACAACATATAATTACAGTAATAACAGGAAATTCATGTTGTTTTACAAAAGATAAAGTAAGACATATGGGGGAAAAAATGAAAAGAAAATTATGTAATCAATAAATTCATAAATAAAATGGAAAATGAAATGGGAAAACGAATTAAATAGATAAATTAAAATAAAGGTAAATACATAGTCGCAAATTAAAACAAGTATCAATTTATGTCAGACGTTAATTATTTAATGCCAAAATCTATTTTCACAAGTGTACAATTTCCATCCAGAATGGGAAGATGAATTTCTTTTTATCTTGGGGAAAGTGTGTATGTATGTTGTGTCGCCAAACATAAGCACTGTCTACAAAATGACACCAACCACCAAAGATTCAACAACACAACCCACCAAAGAGCAGAGAATGTTTTTAATTACTTCAAAAACTGGAATAGTCAGTGATCTGTATGTTGCAACCAACAGTGGTAATGACATCCAGCGGTTTAGACTGCACTTTACCTGCTCCATAAGACTAAGGAAGTTAACTGCAAAGAGATTTGAAAATTAATTACATTACTGCCCAGGTCTTGCTGATTGAAGAGTGATTTTGAAACTCTATCACCTGTGGTGCGTCTAGGGCTGTTTCATATCAGAAATCTCCAGCACTGGTTTGCTCTGGCTGTGACTGTGCTGAGACAGACAGTGCTGAATTTGTGATGGTATTCACAGAGTTATGAGGTTCGACCTTTGTGCAGTCAGCTCAGGGACATGACTGCTGATTCTGTATCTCATCTGGTGCTTAGCGCACTGTCTGAGGCAACCTCATCTGGAGCCTGCTGAGGTGCCGTTTGGTACCGTCCAGCTTTTGCTGGCATTGTTGCAGTCTATTGTGAGACCCTCAGGCGGGTGGTGCTCCGCTGCTGAACTGCTGTCGTCTTTTGATTTTTTGGCTGGGTTCGGACTGGTGTTGGCTCTTTCCCACCTGGCAGCATGATTCCACAGCCTGACAGCCTTTTTCTTAGGTTTTAACCAATAGCAAAACCTGTTAGAGGGCGGAGCACGTACAACATAAAAACATTTGTTACCTGGATGTAACTCCAGTTCTATGAGTGCTTTCATAGCCCTGTAACCACAAGCCCAGCTGAACGCAGTGTTGCTGAGGTTCAAAGCAACACATGCACTGGGGCTTCATGGGGGGGTAGACACAGCATGGGTTCTACCCCCCGTTTGGGAGGGTTAGGACTATTGGACGACCAGTAGCAAAGGCTATTGGAGGGCTACGCATATTAGAAATCGACCGATAGTGGATTTTTAAAGGCTGATATAATAACGATAGTTGGGAGAAGGAAAAGCTGATAGCCGATTAATCGGCGAATATTAAAAATATATATATTTAATTAAATGTATGTTTTGTTTGTAGGTACAACATAATATAATTATATATATATTTTCATATATTTATATTTATATATATAAGTTGCCAAAGACACTACCAGTTACCACATTACTGTTGTTTGGTCCTGTAACACTGCTTTGTGGGTCATTGCACTTTCATTTGATGAGTGAAGGATCTGTTTGGCTGTCAGACTGTGAACCCCATTTTCCTTTTCCATTCACGCAGACGCCAGCTCGCCTCTGCTGCAGCTCTCATGCTACATCCAGTGGTGGATCAGAGCTGCAGCGAAACTGTCCCCCCTCTCCGCATCTGAAACTTTCACACAGACGGCGATGTGGAGAATCAGCGCATGATTCCCGCACTGAAAGGGCAGTGTGAATGGGGCTAGAGACACCATTCACCCTATTACAAGACACTGTACCATCAAAATGATTTTGAAGCTGTTATTTTCAGGTAAAAAAAAAAAAAGTTACATAATATTGCTTGAACTTCCAGAAACACATAGCTCATATCTCCAAGACTGCCTTGTTTGTCTTTGAAATATATCTAAAGTGAGATGCTTTATATCAGTCAAATTCTGAAAAGCTGGTTCATGCATTTATTTACAGTAGACTACATTATTGTAATGCATTTTTTGCTGTACTGACAGAGCAGATGTTAAATAAACTGCAGCTTATTCAGACTGCTGCACCCAGAGTTTTAACTAAAACCAAAAGGTATAAACACATTACTCGACTTTTAACTTCTCTTCCCGGCTCCCAGCAAAACAAAACATTTATTTTAAAATACTCCTTATCGTTTTAAATTGATGCAACACCCAGCTCCTTCCCATGTCCTTGACATGCTCACTGAATACACACCGGACATATCCCTTAAATCATTCAATTAAGGTCTCCTCCTCATACCTAGAATTACAGTCTATTACTACAACCATGTGTTCTTTTAAACGCAGACAAAAAACATATCTTTATTTATTTTACTACAACAGTTAACAAATAGTTGCATGAACATGTCTGAACTTATAAACAACCCCCACCCACGAAAACATTCAGATAATACAACTTTGATTCCACAAGAAGAGTAAATAGATAAATAAACAAATATACAAATACTGTAAAATACTCATTAATAAAACATCAAATAACTAAAAAAAAAGAATAAAAATAACTCGTGTACGTATGTATATAAAGGCAAACACAATACCACTGTATACATATTTACACACATACACATTACACATACATACAAATACATATATACATAAATACATACCTACAGATATATACACACAATTACAAATAATTTATAATAATTTTATAAATTAGGGTACTGACATGTATTAAAACAAGCACGAGAGGGGAGATGAAAGGAGTTTATTCCAACATAAAGTTATCAGAGCCTGAAGCACCAATCTGACTAAGGAAAGGTTGCTCTCGCCCCCTGCACCAGACTGTGGAAGCCTTGAGCAGCTTTCAGCAGCAGACTCTGACACCCACTGTGTAAGAAGGAGCGATACCGCAGATCATTTATCCCCACAGCCATCAGACTGTTTAACTCAAGCACTACCTGATCACTTTTCCACTCACTTGTTTGTTTTTTGTAAATATCTTATTGTTATTGTTTTTTTTAAATATCTATTTATTTTCTATTTAACTTTCAGCATATTTTTCTGATTCTTTTTCCTGTACTGTTGCTGAGACTGAGATTTCAGTGAACTTTCCCCCAGAAAACAGCATCCCTCCCCACGAGTAAAAGAGTCAGACAGTGTCCTGTTTACTGATGGTGATTATGTAATTATGTAATTTAGAGCCGAAAACCCAACTTTGTCATTTTCCAGGATGCATGGTGGGCCAGGATCTCAATCACAACACTTTATAACTGCATTCATATGATTATAAACAGTCGGAGAATACATATTTAGATTAACAGGTGGACACCGGGGAAACACGTTGAAAAAAACACACAGATCTCAACGTCATGTCTGTTTTGGATCCACAGCGCCAGCGCGCTGTATGAATTGACACACTGGTGCTGCTAGCTGCTTGTTTCAGTGTGAACATACAGAGGCGGAGAAATGGCTAGGCAGGAAATGGCGAGGCAGAGAAATGGCGAGCCTTCGCTGCAGCAATAATGCGGAGTCTCTGTGTGAAAAGGGCTACTGTCTCTGGAGTATAGCTCTGTGTATGTGTGGATACTTTTTATTTCAAATAAATGAGAAAAGTTTTCTATCTACCAAAATAAAAAACGGCTTTGTGAAGAAAACTGGTATACACTGAAATTTGTAAAGAAATTTGGGTAATATGCTCATCTTTATGGCGTTAATTCTACCTGGCAGGGATAAAGGTAACAGATCCCAATGATCAATATCTTCCTTAAGGGAGGACAGGAGAAGGGGAAAATTTGCTGCGAAAAGGTCAGACCCAGACACCAATATATTATTTTTTTCCATACACAATGTTAAAGGTGTTGTATGGATAAACGGAGATTCTATTGCTGCCAAATGTATGGGTATCAATTCACTTTTTTGTGTATTTACTTTATAGCCAGACATTTTGCCAAATTCACACAAGAGATCGAGAACTACAGGAAGAGATGAGGAAGGTTCGGACAGATAGAGAAATAAAGCATCTGGTCAGAGATTACGATCGCATGATCACATTCCTGAACCAAAGGGAGAAGACAGTTATCTGTGTAAATAAAATCAATGGGAAAATATTTTATGAACAGCCGAGAAGAAGGAATACTTGCGAGCAGCGGGGTTAAGAGTACGCCAGACATCAACTATGCCATAGGTATCGACAAACATCTGAATCGAAAGGTCAGCTTTAGAAATTGGTAAAGTCTTATCAGAGCTACGGTCCAGACTAAGGGCCAACACAGTTCATATCTACGCCTATAATCAGATGATGTTCATTTAGGTCAGGTAATCGGGAGGACAGATTATGTTTAGATGTGCTTCCTGAAGGATAGCAATATCTGTCTTTAACTGATGTAGATGTGACAGGACTCGCTTATGTTTTACAGGATGGTTCATCCCTCCATCATTGCTTTGGTGGTGGTTGCAGGGTGCAATGTACACTGTCCAGTAAGGGAGCCTCATGGAGCTGGAAGGCTTCCTTTAGCAGCAGAGAGACTGTGCACCTCTGGTACACCTACTATACGGATATTATTACATCTAGATCTTCCCTCCAGGTCCTCGCACTTATCCTCTAATGTGGCCACCTGGGCTGAAAGTAGTTGCACTGTGCGCTGTAGAGCCATGACGTCATCGGAGCATCCACAAAGTCCCTCCATTGTGTTTCCCATCACTGCCACCTCGTTTTTTTAAAGTTTAAAAAAAAAAAAGTTTTGGCAGCTTCAGTATCTCCACTTTGATTTCACTTTCAAGCACAAACATGACCTCACCCTTGATAATAGTCACAATTTCAGACGGGCCTGCCGCCACAGGAGATGCTGGAGCGAGGTCACCTGTGTCATGGCGAGATCCTGGAGGTAGACGGCGTGCTGGCCTTTGCAAGCCCGGTTATTGTCATGTTGGCATTACGACCTTTGGTGCTTCTTCCAGCCATGGTTTGTTTTTCCGTTTGGTTATTGAGTAAGTTGGATGAAAATCTATGAATATATTTTCAGAATATCAAGCCAAATAACACTTAAATGACTAAGTTCTGAAGTGCAAGTGCAACCCCCCCATTCTATGTTTTTATTTTATGTTTTTATTGTATTGTATTGTACTGTGTTGTATTGTATTGTACGCGATTTTGTCATGTATGGTGTTTACTTTTATTTCTAAGCGCATTGAGTCTATGCTTGTTGTATGAAATGTGCTATATAAATAAACCTAGGTCTTGGCAGAGGAACTTACCCTTTGCTCTTCGAAATGTAACCGAGGGACTGGGCCATCCGATGAATGAAAGCCCTCTCAGTACTGGACAAGGAGGAGGGAAATTCCATCTCTGTTCAGTCAGGGAGAGGAAAATGAAAAAATAAGGACCATCATACCTTTCTGCTCACACTGGCACAAATTAGTGATGGGAATTATGACTTTAAATGACACCTTTTTTGCTTGGGGGGTTACTAGTTTTGTCTGCAAAAAAATCACTAAGATAATGATAGGCTATGATTTGGATCAGGTTCAAACTTTCATATCCTGTTGCATTAATTCTCATGATTCACATGATTTCATTCACACATTTTGTGATTCTTAAGTTATTTTTTGTATTGGTTTATTTTCTATAAATAATTTAATTTGCAACCAAAGTATAGGCTAGATAAGAAATGGGATTAAAAGCATGTTCACCCTT
This sequence comes from Pagrus major, assembly GCF_040436345.1. Classification (NCBI taxonomy): domain Eukaryota; kingdom Metazoa; phylum Chordata; class Actinopteri; order Spariformes; family Sparidae; genus Pagrus; species Pagrus major. The sequence goes on from NC_133226.1 coordinate 2,932,426, forward strand.
AAAATAATCAAGTCAATGAATAAATATGTAACAAACAAAATATGGACTAATGATTCTTAATCATAAAAGGTTTTTAAAAAAAACAAAAGCAATTTACAGATGGTAAAATGTACAAAAAGCCTTATTCTCCTTTGTAATAATTCACTACATGTTCACAATTGTGTAGGCAAACTAAATATGCAATAATTAAGATCAGTGTATATACTGGAATAGTAGCATTAGAGGCCACCAAATTTGGGCTTTTATGGCCAAAATGATTCTCAGAGGGGAGGCATACTCCAGGACCCCCCTAGCTGGCTAATCCACATTCTTTTGGAAAGCAGGCTGATAATTTATCGGGACGATATAGACATTGCATCTCTAATTGCTGCTTTTCCTTTCTCAGGTATTCCTACTTTAACTCTAGCTCACTATATTTTTTCTATATTCATTCTATATTTTTTGGTATTCCCTGTTCTCACTCCATCGCTCCTCTACTGATTACTTCTGCCTGTCAGGACTTCCTAAAATAAATAAAGTAAAAGTCAGATTTAAATGAATTTACTCTGAAATTGTTTGATTAATTTGGGGAATTTTGATAACATGACAATGAAATGGTGCAACTTAATTTATTAAAGGGTAACTTCGCCAATTTTCAACCTTAATCTCTATCTAATGGAATTTAGTGCATGCTGAGGGACACACCAGTGAGCCCCTCAATGTTCTCTGTGTCGCTGGGGGGCGCCGTAAAATCTGGCTTACTTCCGAGAACCAGTGACATCACTGGTTCTCGGAAGAACAATTCAGTTTGGATTTCTAGTCTCCATCCTGGGTATCCAGCGGGCGTGATAGACAAAACAATACATACATGGGGCGTGTCAGCTGGCACTCAAACCCAAAACTTCTTTCTTGTCTCACTTGTATGCACATTAGCCATGTGTTCAACAGCGAAAGCCTCATTTTAACATGAGGGCAGAGGAGGTCATAGAGGGGGAGACTTTTTACAGGGTTTTGGCTGACTCTGATACTCAGGCAGGATACTTATTCAAGTAAGAGTAAACAACTGAAGAAATCCAGCAAAGAGAGGCCAAGCTGCAGCTGAAATAGCATGAGAGGACATGGTCAACAGCGACTATCGAGAGCGACTGGTGGTGTGTTTGCTCACATTGCCCTCCGATGCCAACAGAAACAGATTATTTCTGGTGCTGCTGCGTGGACAGTTTTTGTTGGATACTGTCGCCGACAACCAGGCTTAAGCATATGCTTACATGAAAGTTCACTTGTGGTTTGCGTAGAGGTGTGCCAGGGACCTTCTTCAGGATCCTAAAATGAAACTGAGCAAAATCTCTGAGCACTAACAGAATAATTCGCCTCAGCTTCATAGGGACTTTGAAACCACCAAATAACTTGCTTTAACAAATTTTGTTTGTTTATACAATTCAGATTTTTTAAAATATAATTTCTATGAGGCACTGGAAATGTCTTCTCAGCAGACATACCACAGGCAATAAACCTGGCATATAATATTTCTCATACTCGCAGCTGTATAGTGACGTTAGCGAGCTACATGTTGATTCCCGTTCTTTTGATTGCTATTCTAAATCATTATTAATACCATTATTAAGATAATACACACAGTGGTCAGGTGGTGATCCGACATTCATGCACATTTCTCCTTGTTTCATTTAGCGTTGCTTGAAATATGACCTGAAGTGACAGGCTGTGACGACTGCGGGTCATCGATCCACTCAGCCATCTTCCATATTATTGTTTTTGTTGCATTTATTCAAAGTTTTACAACATCGCTTCACAGTTTTTATTGTGAACAATGTTATGAATTCATATTTTTCTCACAGGACTAAGATCTAAAGGATACTAAATAAGCTGTGTATTATACAACACTAGTATTGTAACAGTGAAAACTACGATGTTCTTGTCACATTCTTTCTCTTCTTCCTCTTTATTGGCAATGACATAGTAACTTATTTCAGATGCGTTTTTATACACAGCCCGTTTGAAACGCCCACCTTCACGTGCTGGGCAGGGTTATGAAGTATTAGGGGGGGGGGCTTCAGGAGGTTGCATGCAATGCATCCTGGTACATGTAGGCAGGCTGTGCAAGCAGGAAAACTCTAATAACCCAACTTTCTCCTTTAAGACACCACGCACTGGGGATTTTATTGTCTCAATTAACTGCATTTACCATCAACACTGATTGGGATATCCACATAAAACATGGCAAATTTCTCCTTTAATGGTTTTGGTCATTGGGCATAAATAGGCCTCTGTGGAAGAGAAAAAAGGGAAATGATGTATTTTATGAATAAAGCTTAATGAAACATTACAAGCTATATTACCATTTTTTGTGACCATAAATTATATTCAAGCCCCCATTGGTTAGGATGTTTTTGTCATCACCTTGATGACATCTTACACTGGTGCGAAAATATACTTTTTACATAACAAGCATGAGTTTTATACAGGAGTCATCTTATTTTCCCTTTGTCGCAAGCTGCTGCTGGACTCTTGGACTCTCTCTTTTGACGTCAGACATACTGAAAAACACCTGAGACACCGATACAAAAAAACTTGCCAAATGCCACCGGTAAAAGTTGAAGAGAAGAAGAAAAACGAGGAGCAGAACGGGGCTGCTGCAGCTAATACTAGAATGGTTTAAGCTGTCACTGGCAGCTACTAGGACACCCAACATCCAAAAAGAAAAATCTGTATTCAGATTCTGGTTAGGCAGTTACGGATGTTGTTGTGTTGTTTTTTGTGAGTTTTTAAGAGGTCGGTCAGAGGAGTTGTTGGAGTTGTGTTCACGGGAGCGGTGTTAATTTTGGCAGCTATTTTAGATTAAGTCATAGTCTTAGTCTTTAAACAAAAATGCTTATTAGGTTTGTTCACATTTTAGTCATTTTTATCCTTCATAGTTATAGTCTAGTTTTAGTCGACCACAACTCAAAACATTTTAGTCCAGTTTTAGTCAAAGAAAAGTCATTACATGTTAGTCAACTTTTAGTCATTGCTTTCAGTCATGAAAATAGAGATTGGCTGGATGCTGAGCGTATGTTATTACTGCAGTGTGTTTTGACAGGTAAGGCACATGAGGCGTATGCTGTGCTCAGTGTGGCTAAAATCAGAGTGTATGTAACAGTTAAAGCTGCCGTGTTGAAAGCTTATGAGTTGATGTCTGAGGTATATCAACATCTTGGGAGAAATCTGGTAAACAGCCACATATGGAGTTTGCCAGGGAGTTAGTCAAGCATTTCATCGTGGGTGTAATTCGCTGGGTGTTCATAATTGAGAAGCTTTGTGCAATTTGATTGCCTTGAAGCAGTTTAAATACTCTGTACCCTCCCACATTGCTACCTATGTAAATGAACATAAAGTGAGTAAAGTCTGTAGATATTAACTCAGGTCAATGGTTTTTTACACATTTACAAAAACAGAGACCCTAATTCTTTTATATTGCTTATGGTTACTATTTTTAACTGTAGGGAGATGACGACAGATCTTATAACTTATCTCTGCAAAAAATAAATTCATAAAAATATTGTTGAAATTTTTTATACCTCTTTTCATGTCATGTCTTTATTGTTGCATCAAATTATTAGGAGCAGTATTAATAAGAGCATTTGTTAAGTATTGGTATCGATACGCAGTATCAGTATCGACATCAGCATTGTTTGAATTGTAACGATCCCCATCCATACATGTAACATAATAACTAACTTTACAAAGACAACCAAACTGAAGTGTTCTGCTTTCAATTTCTGATATAAAACATTGTTACCTTTTTGGTCACTGTATCGGAACCTCTCCAGAGAGAGGTTCACTGCTATCTTGACTTCTTCATCAAGGCCGGTGGAGCTGGAACAACGCCGTGGTGTGTTCTGGCTCTTGGCTTGTTTACGTGAAGCTTTGCCGGGATTTGACATGATGCACTGTAAAAAATAGAGTCAAAAATCAGTATGTCTCAACACAGGGACAGCAAGAATTGCAGACAAAACACACATACAGGTGAACATTTCCTCTAAGTAAATTGTTGGAAACTATTAAAACGTCTAAGCAACCAAACAGCTGAACCTTTTTTTTCTTCTTTGCTAGTCCATATCTCAATAACTGTTGAGCTAGGTAATATATTGATTTTATATCTAAAGATAAACTTTTCTCGTGAGCACGAGAAAGTATCTTGTGCTCACAAGATACTTTCTTGTGAGCACAAGAAAGTATCAGAAAGTTGTTATATGAATAGAGTAATAAAAAAAAAATACTTAGATTAATCAAAAAAATAATCGATAGATTTATCGATAAAAAAATAATCATTAGGTGCAGCCCTAATTAGGAGAAAGGATGGGCCAGGGCTAGCTGGATAGCATGTTAACTTCAGTAGACATCTCTGCAACACAGTACATAGACGTGTTTGACATAACTTCAACCCTGTTGTTTCTTCGCACTCTGTTGATAATGTTAGTACTTTTTTTAAGCTTTAAACTAAAATACTGGCCATATCTTAAATATTGCCCCTTAATGTACCCAGAAAACAAGAGAGGTCAACTAATGAGAGCATTGGGAACACTTGGAAATCACATACACGCACACTTTAATTGTGTGTCAAGTGACTTACTTCGAGAGCGGACAGTTAAGGGTATGTGTGAAAATCTTTTTTTGTCTTGTATATGTATTTTTAGGCATTTTGTGCCTTTATTATACAGAAAGGCTAGGAATTGAGGGTAGTAAGAATGATGGGTAATGACATGCAACAAAGGTACCTTGCAGGATCGCACCAGATATATTATGGCCCTTAGTCAGCAACTTAACTCCCAGGTTAGCAGGGTGCCCCTTCACTCTCCTAATATATATTGTAATTACCGCTTATCCAAGAAGCTGACTCCATAAAAAGCTGTTTAACATTGATAAGTAATGAATCAGAAAAAAAGAAATGATTTCTTGCCTAACCTTTGTGACAGTATATTTAATTGATGAAGGTACAATGACAATATATGTAATGTTTTACCTCATCAATTGATTTTTGCAAATATATGCTTATTGAGAATTTGATGCAAGCATCACGTTTCAAACAAGTGAGGACAGGAGCAAGAAAAGACTAGGAACAGAACAGTCTAGCAGTTACAACCAATGTTCCTCAACACACAATACCAAGGAATTTAGGGATTCAACCATCTAGAATCAATGACATTATCAAAAGATTCACAGAATCTCGAGAAATCTCTGCATTTAAGGGGCAAGGCCAATTGTACATAAAAAAAATACAGTAAAAAAATCTGTTCTGCTCATTGATCAACAACATTGCCCAGGTCAGCCTGATACACCCAGATGTATTAAAAGGATAGCTCTCATAGTACCAACTGTATAGTAAGTTCAGCAAAATTGCTGAAGGTCGACAAATTTATATTGATTCAAAGCATATTGTCATATTAAGTTTGGCTTCTTTTATAGAAGGTTAACACCACCTAATTTACACCTAGTGGTCCATTTAAAAATTGTGAGGAGTGCTCAGTACTACTCAGTTTGTTAGCTTCAAGGCTTCTTGCACAGTGCCACCATAAACATATTCTGTTACTGTCACCGCAAACTGTTTAACTCAATACATGTTGATCATGTGAAAGGACTCCCAATCGGTGCCACCGGGACTCACTTTAGCTCCCCCTGCCTACTTACTTACTTCAATGACATAGAGGCTATGAGGGAAATAAGACCTCTGGGCAAGTGTGGTAATTAGCCATGTGGACATTTCACAGTAACATTTTGGCCCCGCCCCATGCTACAGCACAACATAGTGAGGAGATAGATTTACTTTCAGATATATGTCACTTGTTATGACAACATTGTGCTAGATGTTTTATTACTACGCGTTTCTGCTAAAGAATATACAAAGAATCATATGTGATTTCTGTTATTCTTACTTACTGTATGGATTTATGTCTAGACTGAAACTGGAGAGGGTCCGAGAACAGCTGCACGGCAGCTGTGTGAAACAGAGAGGAAGAGATCGTTAAGGATTTACAATAACGTGACAGGTAAACGTTATTGTGATGCATGTGTGAATGAATGTCAGTGTTTTGTATTTTCGGTCTCCGGCAGAGCTGTAGGCTTGGACTTTACAGTAAAAAAGATAACTCAGGCTTTACTTAATTTCTCTGCTACTTCTGAGATTGAGGTAATAGATACACTGAACTGGTAAATCGAGCCGCTAGCCAGTCATACTGACAGCGGAAGCATTGCTGTGATGTGATGTTAGCGGAGTTTGCTTTCAATAAGTCTCTCCACAAGTGGCTGGTGTGTTTCATTTCGCCGGTATCGAAACACACTAGACTTAGCTCATTTAGCTTAACGGGTCAGAGACATCTCATGACAGTAAATTGTAGCTAGCTAACGTTACCTGTCCAACCTTGTCTTGACACTAACTCACGTAAATACTGTCCATTTATTGGTGAAGAGCTTCGTTATTGTTCGTTATTATGTTTTATTATAAACAGCACCCAGTACTTACTTCAGTACTTTATTGAAATGTTGCGCGTCTTCCGTTCCGCCGGCAGTGTTGCCGCCAATAACGGAAGTAACGATAACTTCCGGTCTGACTCCTTCAAGCTACCGAGAGCCAAATGGGTCAAAATTAGTGTAGGCTCGTTTGCGATGAGCGCATCGTCTTGAAAACCGGCGACATCAAGCGTACAGGAAGCCACAGACACATTTTACGTCCTGTTAGATCTGATTCTGATTCATCAAAATGTTGGCAGCCCCATATATCAGTTTGTATTATTTCAATTAAATCCTTCCGATGTTAATATATATATTTATAATAGCAATGTCTTTTGGTATGTATTACCATCAGCCACACAAAATGTATTCAGTTAACAGAATAAACCTTAAAAATCAGAGAGACAAGATTAAAATCTCTCCAATTCAACAAAAATGAAAAGTTTCTATAAAACATCAAATTGCTGAGTCAACAACTCAGCTGTCAGCTGACTTTGTATTCTGATGTAAACATTTTTAATCTCATTATCATATTCAAAATGGTAATGTATGTTTATAGTTTTGTGGAATTGTCGTGGCTATTGCCATTGCTGATGGTTCCTGGTGGCTGGGCACACTGGATGCCTGTGTGATGCTGCTGCTCACTCACTGTTTGTGTTCACATAGGCTGCATGTCAGCCCTTGCCTGCCCTACTGTTTACATGGAGTTTGACTCTGATAATTATCTTTAAATATGATGTCCTGACTTTCCTTCATCCCCTTTGAATGAGTGAGAAAGCAGGAGGGGAAAGAGGGAGAGGAAAGTTTAAGTGAAAGAAAGAAACTGCCCCTAACCTGTTGGGTGTATTCTCCTCATGTCTGTAATGCTACACATACAGACATTAAAACTGTGGTAAAACGCTGGTTTGATGTCGATATGACTGTCTACGGGTCGTTTTCAAGTCTATTTTTGCCGAGAACCGTGCAGTGTCCAGCCCAGTGTGTCCAGCCTGTTAAAGTGTTTTTGTACTGGGGAATGTGACCTTGTTGGATTCTCCACTGATCAGCACCTGATTAACTGTCCTATTTCAAGGAGATAAATACAACAAACTGTGTGGACCCAATACACTGTACTCACAATAAAACAATACAAAAAATGTGCAGTATATCAGAGCAGGCTACAAGTAAATGTGTTCAAAGAAATCCAGTGTAAGAGACAGTATTGCCATTGTGCCTCTCATATACAGTTTACTTCTTGAAATCTTCAGTTCTACTTACAGATTCAATTCAATTTTCTCACTTAAAATGACCTTGTCAGGCCTTACATAAATGGACTTCTGATGAAACAGTTGTTTTTTGTTGTTTTTTTGAGTTCTCCACTCAAAGTCTATTTGAAAGTAAGGGATGGCTCAACTAGATTGTTGTGGTATGGCAGAGATTTGTAAGCTGATGGAATGCAAAATATTAGACATTTACTACCAAAATGTATTGGCCAGTCAAAATTGAGTTGTTTTTTTACATATCCCAACAAGACTGTCAGTAATGAGCAGCAGAAAAAAAGGAATGTAAAAAATACTCTCATTTGCAACAATACAATTAACTTATTCATATAATAGTATATCATGTTAATATTAAAAAAAAAACCTGTACCCTTCCACTATTGGATGGAAGACCAACTTTATTGCCTTCATCACTTTGTCCCAGTCACAGCCAAATTCAAAGGCAGATTTTATATGTCCATTTTCAAAAAGCCATGCTTCCCTGGCATGCCTTAAAACGTGTGGATGCATGGTCTGGCAGGAGAATTAACTCTTTGGTGAAAGGTGATATAATTTAGGAGGATCTATTGGCAGAAATGGAATAAAATATTTATAATTATGTTTTCAATTTTGAATATTCACCTGAAACTAAGAAATCGTGTTCTCACATGTTCCAACATCTCACTTTTCTGGGTTTTGCGATGATAAGTTTGTGACAATGAATTACATTTTTTTCCATACATGCATTTTCCAGGGTGTTCGTAATCTCTTCATTTCTTAGCATTGCTGCAACTAGATTTCATGCCGACTCAGGCATACTGACATACTTCTTGCAACAACATCCTTATGGAATCATACTGCACATGAAAAATACAATCCCTTGTGTGAAAAGCCCCAAAGACTGTTTAAAGAGGCATCGTAAAAAAGGAAACCAAGGATGAAAAAAAACTGGTTCCTTTATATGCCTTCTCTGTTAAACTGAATAAACATACATGGTAACATAACAAAGACATAGAATTAGATAAGAATTTTCTGTGGAAATAAGAGATCATGTACATAATAGAAAAACATTTTACTGTTTAACAAAATAAGTTTACCTGAATGGGGAACAATATGTACACATCAATAACACACACAAATCAATACAACACAGAGCACTGATCACACTTACACAGCAGATCTATTATGTAAAGAAAAAAATTCACCATTGTTTAAAAATTAAACAAGAATTATTTGACAACTTTTCTTTTCTTGGAATGTTATTTTCAGGTCCAACTTTGTAAAGGTGATTTAAAGCAACCTCAAAAGACATGCATTTTTAACCATTTACATCGAAACAAAACCTGTGATCATCTGCTGCGATAAATGATAAATGTTTTTGCCCCGAGAAGAACTTATGAACCAAACTTACAAAAAGGTAGCACAAAGTCAGAAAACATCGTAACGGGCATGTAGCCATTTGAGCTGATAAAACACAGTTTCAAAGTATCTGAACAGACTGAAGTGGAACAAATGCAAGAGTCATTCCTGTTGCTGGTATTCGCTTGCCCACTCGGTACTGTGTGGTTTTTTACAGGTTATCCACCCCACGGATCCTCCTGGCCAGCTGGATGTCTCGAGGGAACACAGTGACCCGCTTGGCGTGGATGGCACACAGGTTGGCGTCTGAGAATAACAAGACGAGAAACGCCTCTGCAGCCTGGGAGGAGGAGGATGAAAAAAGTGAAGTTAGATCAAAGAAACAAGACACTATTCCTGTTAAACCATTTTTCTTCTCAGACCAAATTGAGAGTAGGCTTGCCACAGTTATTACCAGTGTTACATGGTGTTTGGGCATAGACCAATTACAAACCCATTGCATTACAAGCCCACCATACCACCATTTTGCTTTGTTATACAAATAAAACCAATTTAGTTCATTTTTGCATATCAGCGACTATTATGGGTGGGTGATATGACCAATGATTTATATCACAGAATTTTAATTTGTTTTTGTTTTTTTCTGGTGACAGTATTATATCCTAATTTCTCTGCCATCATCTACAAGAACCAACACATACGTTTTCATCCATTCCCACCAGATGTGGAAGTAAAGACCCAGTGGATTAACGATATTTTTGTTGGAAATGTCCCCATAACAACTGGAACACTCTTACTGTATATGTGTGCACAAATCATTTTACTTCGACGAGGGAAGCGACGTAAAAAGCCAAAGGCATTTTACAACTGTAGCTCAAGGATCGGCACCGTAATGAGGTCAGTCTTAGGTTGGATATTTGACAGGCATTCACTCTCGATCCAAAACTAACCGCTGTACGTTTCGTAATTTTCCGTCTATTGTAGTAAACATGAGCAAAATAATAACCAGAATAGAAGGTTAGATGTTGGAAACTGTTTTGTCACCTTGCTTCATGTGAAACTTAATACTTCAATGCAGCTCAGCTGCCTCTGCTGTTTTCTACATTGAATGAAAGCTGCTCGGTGATCCTCGTGTGTGTGTCTGTTGCTGCTGTATGTAAACACACTTGACAGACAATCCATGGCATGCTGAATATTGTACTTCAATAAATGTTCTTTGGGCTTTCCTACGAATAAATTCTGTTGATATAAATTATACCACCCCTTTGCATCAGTGTAGGGTAGGGAAATAAGTGAAACGATTAACAGACCGTAGCATTACTTTAAAGTAAACAGAAAATACCAAGTCGAATAACAACGTTAGATGACCCAAGGTCTAATGTTACGTTAAATTACTTTAACATGGGGACAGTGAAACAGTCTTGGTTTTAACAGTGGGGAGACAAAAATGTTGGTAATGTTTATTCACATCCTGTCATGAGGAAAGTGCGCGGCTCGAAGTCGTAGCTGTTAACCCAGTTTCACCTTCAGTTGTTTCTGGGAGTCGTGTTCTGTTACTGCTGGTGAAAACCCAACGTTTTCTGATTTTTCTGCTTCAAAATAAAAGATGTTAAATAACTACATAATAGCGGACTTTTATTGTGAAGGATTTACAGGGAATGTGTTTATCAGTCCGGTCAAATTACTGCTGTATGAATAACATTTTATGAACAAACTTTTAATTTCTCTGTCTCACAATAACAAACATGGATTCAATAACTAACTATGATTCTGCAAACTGAGCCTAGCTAAACACCTTATGGCTGACAACATTTACATACTAGACATACTACACTTTTCTGTGACTGTAGCAACATGCTCTTAGCTCTGTCACATACCAGGGGAGATTCACCCCGTACCAACCCCCACCCTCCACTCTAACCGCTGCAACTAGGCCTGTCACGATAACAAATTTTGCTGGACGATAAATTGTCCTAGAAATTATTGCGATAAACGATAATATTGTCGCTTTGAGACCATTTTTCAACTAATATAATGATAATGGCATAATAATGCAAGTACACCCTTTCAAAGATCAATAAACCTTTATTTCTAAAGAATATTTAACATTGGAATGTGAAAAAGACATTTTAAATATCCAAAATAAATAAAGATGGAGGCTGTGGCCAAAGCAATTGAGCCATGGCCAGCCACGGTTCCTTACTGCAGCAACAATGTTAGCACCATTGTCTGTAGTGATGTGGTGGCGTGGCGGTACACGTGATGATGATGACGTATGTGTTTTTTTTCAAGGTGTTTCCCCAGTGTCCTCCTGTTAATCTAAACATGTACCAGCTGTCTGTTTATAATCATATGGATGCTGTTATAATGTGTTGTAATTGAGATCCTGACACACTAAACATCCTGGAAAGTGACAAAGTTACGTTTTTCTATAATTTACATAATTACATAATCGCCATCAGTAAACTGGACGCTGTCTGACTATTTCACTCTCGGGGTTCACTAAGTTCACTGAGTCTTGTCGGGAGGGCTGACCGTCACCATGACAACAGTAACTGACCGTCGCGCGACAAACACTTGGTGAGTTAAAAGGTTTTTGCCAGGGACAGACGCTGTTTTTCGGGCAGAAATGTGACGAAGAGTCGGTCAGACCGACAGGCTGACAGACACTTCTCCACGAATAACTGTGGTATTTTTTTCCTCACATAAGTTGCCAAAGACACGACCAGTTACTCGATCCTGTTGTTTGGTCCTGTAACGTTGCTTTGTCTGACAAGAGGGTTCTAGTGAAAGACACGAGGAAAACAAACAAGCATGCAAATGGAAATTATCGAGGCCGGCAAAATTATCGAGCTCATTTTAATTTATCGTATGATTAATTGATTTATTGATTATCGTGACAGGCCTAGCTGCAACACAGAGCGGTGATCTGCTGTTTATTCAAAATATATCAATATTGAACACGTTGCATGTCCAAATTCAACACTGCCTTTCCTAAGGTCCTCAGCAGCAAGCCTACCAAGCGTAAAGTAGATCGGATGGACAGTTCTCGAGATATGTGGACCACAGAAGGAGAAAGTGTAAGCCAGCAGGTCGGGACAGGGGTGTGAAATTCAGACGGCGTTCACAGTCTGACAACTAAACAGATCCTTCATTGAATATCAATCCAATTAAATGTCCCACACTTCAACCCACTAAAGCAACATTACAAGACCAAACTACAGTAGTAACAGTGGTAAGCAGGTAGTGTCTTTTGGCAACTTGCATGACCCTTTGTCACAGGAAAACCTATTCATATTTTAATCCTGAAATGTAATCTTTGATCCGAATTGCGTCTGTTTTGAGTATACTGACAAGTTAACGCTACAGTTGTTGTCGAAAGTTTACACAGACTTGTAAAGAACATCTTGCGTTCTAATGATTTCCCATTTTTCTGTGATGAATGAGTGGAACACAAACTACTTTGTCACAAAAACATTCATGAAGTTTGGTTCAATAATGAATTTATTATAGTGTGACGATCCCTCCACCCAGGCACTAGGTGTCCCTGTTTCTTTTGGGTTGTGTTTGCAGGTGCTGAATGGAGGGTCGTCAGCTGCATGAGTAACACCTGGGCCAGTGTGCTCTGCCTATAAAGACCTTCCTCATTCTGCAGACGCTCTCTCTGGGGGACTGATCCCTGCTCACTGGCAGGCCTGATGGCAGCACGTTTTCCTTGTTTCTTTTGATCTGCACATACATTGTCACACACCCATACATGCTTTCATTACTGATACTGATCTTTACACGTTTTCCTTGGTTGATTTATGCTTGTGGGACCAATAAATACCGCTTGCTAGTAGCCAACTTGTGTTTGTCTCCCTACTTTGGCACAGCCTTTGAGCCAGGTTGTGACAATAGGTCTTTTGAAAATGTGACCAAATCAAAAATATACATACATAACTTGAGTTTTGGTGATTATAGAAAGTTGTATGAATCAAATGTTCTTTGTAGCGTGGCCTCTTCACTTCTTCTGACGGATTATGATTGATAACAGCTGCTGACTTTTCTGGGCCCATTTTAATAGGGCTTGTTTGATACATTAGACTCAGCCATGAACACTACAATAGGAACGTCTAAGGAGCTCAGCACATTATTAATTTGAACAAGTCAGGAAAGTCACTTGGAGCCATTTCAAAGCAGTTACAGGTCCCAAGATCAACTGTACAAACAACTGTTTGTAAGTACAAAGTGCATGGCACAGTTGTGTCACTGACACGATCGGGAAGAAAACACAAACTATCATCTGCTGCTGAGATAAAACTGGTCAGGATGGTCAAAAATCAACCAAAAAGAAAATCTGCAATGAATTAGAAGCTGCTGGAAGACAGGTGTCAGAGTCCACAGTCAAGTGTGTTTTACATCAACATGAGCTGAGAGGCTGCCGTGCAAGAAAGAAGCCCTTGATCCAGACGCAGCACCTTAAGCTCCACTTAAGTTTGCTGCTGATCACATGGACAAAGAAAAAACCTTCTGGAGGAAAACTCTGTGGTCACATGAAACAAAAACTAAGTTGTTTGGCCACAATGAGCAGCAATATGTTTGGAGGATAGAAGGTGAGGCCTTTAACCCCAACAACACCAGACCTACTGTCCAGCATGGTGCTGTGGGACTGATTTGCTGCCAGTGGATCTGCTGCTCTAAAGAAAGTAAATGGAATAATGAAGAAGGAGGATTATCTCCAAATTCTTCAGGAAAACCTAAAATCATCAGCAGAAGATTGGCTCTTGGGTGCAGTTGGGTGTTCCAACAGGACAATGATCCAAACACACATCAGAAGTGGTAAAGGAACAGATCAATCAGGCTAGAATCGAGGTTTTGGAATGGACTTCATAAAGTCCTGACTTGAACCCCATCAAGAACATGTGGACTGTGCTGAAGAAACAAGTCTGTGTCAGGAAGCCAACAAATTTAGCTGAACTTCACTGATTCTGTCAAGAGTAGTGGTTAAAATGCACCCAGAGGACGACCAGAAGCTTGTGGATGGTCATCAAAAGCACCTAACTGAGGTGAAAATGGCCGAGAAACATTTAACCAAATATTAGAATTACTGTATGTATATTTTTGATCCAGCAGATTTGGTCACATTTTCAGAAGACCTATAATAAATTCATTATTGAACCAAACTTCATGAATGTTTTTGTGACAAAGTAGTTTGTGTTCCACTCATTCCATCACAGAAAAATGAGAGCTGTAGAAATCATTGGAACTGAAAACTGCCATGAAATACATGTTTTTTACAAGTGGATGTAAATTTTGACCGCAGCTGTACATTTGTCGGCTGAATCATTTGCCCTGCTAAGAATGAGAGCATGTTAACTTTGTGTTGCGAGTAAATTGCTTACCTCCTGCAGGGCCAGAAGAGCATAGATCTGCCACCTGAGACCTGCTACGGAATAACTCTGGCATATCTCACGAACCTGAACAAAGAGAAGGAATAAAGATTTTTTAATCAACATATCATTCAGGCGAGAGAAACACGTAGAAGCAGAAAATTATGATTTTTTAGACTTTGGGTGCATTCTAGAACTATGACTAGAGATCATGACTGTATGCCTACACTGTGTTGTGTTAAATAATGTAAGGTATTACAATTAATTTATCACCTAGTGATACATACAGATTGGCCTGTTACTGAAAGCTGCAGCCTCAAAAAGACTGAAGACTTAAGGATGATATTGAACATTTTTATGGAGACAAATCCTTTTTGAAAAATAACACATCTACTGTTGTAAAAAGGTAAAGTTAAATCTCTTCTCCTGAAAAACGTTATGATGATTGTGAATGAATAATTTAAATTTTTTTTGTCAGGGCCAAATTATTGTTTTGTTTCCGTCTGTGTTAGAACTCTGACGGAAAACAAGGTTTGTGAGCCAATAGTATAATGCTGTTGAAATCACGTGGTATCTGTGTAAAAAAAAAAAAAGAAAATGGCTGAGTGTACATTAAGTGACAAGTGGCATGAGCACATTGTGCTCACAACAATGACCCCTAAAATAAAAAACTGCTTATTTGAACAAAATCAACAATCACCAACGGCCACTGAATACAGTGTGTCCTGTTCTCTGAATACCTGAGTCAATTCAGTTGCAGCAGCAAGCCATGTATGTCACTATAGGGTGATTTCAATCTGGTTGAAAATCGCCCAGACTGCTCTGATAGACTTCCGTGGTAAAGCTTTGTTTTTCCAACTTCAGGCACAGCAATGCAATCTCTATGGCTACCAGGAGGGCTTACACTAACGTCTTTTGTCTCCTTGGATGGTTTCATTTTCCAACCTGGAAAGTCATTCTTCCGACTTTTTTGATTTCATTAGCTCCTATTAGGGAAAAGTAATATTGTGTGTTGTATTTTATTGCTGAGATTGCTTTAACAACACGTTGATAGCCGTTTTCACTAAAATATTGCGTTATGGTTAGGAACTCATTTAAATCTCAAGCCTTGTCAGCTGCCTTTTCGGTATTGCGCATGTGCAACTCTCAAAAGAGATGAGAAAGAAGCGTGATATCTCACGTCTGAGCTACTCCCAACATCAGCGGCAGAAAAAACGATTTGTCTAATTCAGGATGTTGCTTGACATTGATTAAGAATCGACATGAATTCAACAGGTTTTAACATCTTCTGGATGTAGTCTGATTAGGCTTGTGATTTGCTGCTCTTTACAGTTCCCTGTTTTTCCAAACTTGAAACATATGGACCAAAAAAACAGAAAGGCTTTTTTTGTATATAACTTGTTGTTACACTAAATGACATTTTAGTGGGTGTCTTCTAGTAATCGTAATTTCTTTGTAATATGTAATTTTTGAAGAAGACATTTCTGAGTCAGACAGACAGATATGCAGCTGCATGTGTGAAAGACGGTGCAGACATATATGTGCAGCTATCATATTCTCCTCATTGTTTGTTGATGTTTGACTCACCACGCGAGAGAAGGGCGATTTGCTGATCAGAAGATCTGTGCTCTTCTGGTACTTGCGGATCTCCATTAAGGCCTTGGTTCCTGGTCGAAACCTTCTCTTCCGGGGAGATGCACGGGGCTCCTCTGGAAAACAGATACACAGTGTTCCAGTGGTTGTTGTAATGGAAGGACAGGTCCTCTGAAGGAATAAGGACACTACTAGACAAATAGGTCAAATACTCTATATCACTCTACAACACCACATGGAAAATCTTTTGCACAGGTGTGATATTGGTGTTTTAGTTGGAGTATGGACGTTTTTAAATGACCTGCCTTGTTTTTCCAGATTTTTTTAAAAAAGCAGTGACTTATTTATTTGACTGGAAGATTATCGATTATTTGTTAAAATGTCAGCAGTGTCCAACATTTTTTGGTCTATTTGCCAATGGCTGGTCAGGTGAGACACTTGCCAGCCTGAAGATTTTTCATCTGGCCAAACCGCTTAAGATGCAATGTCTTATCCAATTTAATCTGTGAACCGCCACTTCTCTTAGATTTTCTCTACTCCACCTCCACCCTGCACAAAATTCTCTTCTGTAAGCGTCAACGAAGTAGCCTAACCACAGTGACAGCGAGGGCCAATCAAAGAATTGTGACACAAGTATTGGTAGTCATATCCTTCATGCCACCACCTGTGTACAGAGTCGATGTGTTGTCAATCAGCCTATGGGATGTAGTGATGAGTTTGTAGTGAAGTAGGCATATTTCAGCAACCTGACCTAACCAGCTAATGACAGTCCCTCTACTTGACACCTTGATTCCACTGGACACGTCTCTGTGACCTTGCATGTGCTATGCGGTTTTGATCTGTCCTCCACATGGCTTCATATCCCACTGGGTGCGTTTCAGGCTGTCACATTACGGCCGTGACAGCCAACGGGGTGCAGACGTGCCCAGTGGAATCTGGCAGGAGGCCACTCTCACTTGAAACTCCACTCAGTCTTGTCTTCTGGGGTGTTCCAGAGGTCCCTGGGGTCGGCTGTGGGGGACGACGTTGAGGGGTTTTGCCCTTCCTGCGGTCTGCAGGCACGTCACGACGCATCGCCTCCAAGGTACAGGTCAAGACCACAAGAAGAAAAATACTGCAGCCAAGGTCCAACTGTGAAGGATGGGGACATTACATGTGTTATCAGTCAAAATACAAATCTTCAAGCCATCTCTTTAAATTAATTATTTATCATTATTACAAATCATTTTCTATAATTCTACAGGGCATAACCAATTAAAGCAGAAATATCAATTTCAGTTGAAAAAAAATAAATAATTAAGGAATGCCTTCATTTTCTTTGAATTTTGCTTCTGGTGAATTTAATGGAATATTCTGTATATTTATGTATTGAGGCAAAATTAAAACTTACTATCGGCAGTTTCAGTCTTCTTTACATTATCTTACCTTAATTCCTAAAACTGAACACAAGTGAGAGACTGTGGCCTTAGTTAGTGATACTCTGGAGACACAGTAAACATTTGAGAGATCACGAAAACACCACTGAAGATGCAACCCACTGCGAGACAATAGGTTACACAGTAACGTCCACACGAGCTGCTGAGAAGACGGACGGTAGGTAGCCTGTCACGTGATATCTCCGTGCAGAACGGCTGCAGCGGCGTCACTTCTCTACCCCGTTCTCCACGTTAGGGCCCTGGTCGCTTTAACGGAGGTGTTATTTTACGTTTACAGCTTCAAATTAAGTCGCTCTTTTTATAGGTTTTCTTCCCCCAAAAGGACCTGTAAACGTACCTGTAGAGTTGAACAATGTCCAGTGTTTAACAAAACCGAATGAAGTCGTCGAATTCCGCCGTACAGTCTCCTCACCAAACAGCAGCAGCATCAAGTGAAATTCAAACGACGTCCCAACATCTGCTCAACCAATCAGCTTGGAACAAGTGGGCGGGGCAAGCTCTTTGGGAGCGTTTGGTTAGAAGCATCCATACTATCTAGATGGGCGGGAATGTCAGCCGTGAATCTAGATAGTTTGGATGTTTCTAGGTGTGTTTGGGCTCATGATCCTGCTGTACTATGACGTCAAGTCTAATCAAGGCTAGACTGACGGTCTAAACAGGGCCGTGCATGGAACCCTAAAACACTTTTTTAGAAATTGGATCAGTTATATCCAAAGCATGACCACACCATCCAAAGAACAATATATCAAGCTTAATTCCCTAAAAAAAGAGTTAGAAAAGCATCTTCTGAAGAAATTCCCTCTTTTTACAATATTGTGTTCACAAGAATGGGATGTACAGACAACCTGTCAACATAATGCCTCCAACCACAGCTATTGCCAGTGCAGAAGCATAAAAACAGTGTACCGATGTGTGTGTGTGCTTTTAGATTAATAAATGTTTATATTTTTTAAGAAGAAGACTTTTTATTTGTAACATACAATCATACTCAGTACAATGTAGTGGAAGTTAATTGTTATCTGAGCACCTGGAACATGCAAAACAACATGCAAACTCCACACATAAAGGTGTCATATCTTGGGAAGACATGTTTTAGTACCAAAAAGAAAGACAAATGAAAGCTGCAGTAAAGCTGCAGTGTTTCGGCCCCTCAGATGCAGTCACCAAATAACTTGCAGGCACTGATCATTTAACAAACAAAAGCCTTTATTACAATACTACTTCCTTTATAGTCAATATACCAGAGAAGATTCTGTTCCTAATCCTGTCTTTCTTTCCATTTAATACACTAATGCATTACTACATGTTTTTTATTCCAGCTGGCGCATACGATTGTATTTTACTCAGTGTCCATGATCTGAACAGATTCATCGACCACATCCAGAGTGAGCGGGGTCACGGATTTGGTCAGGACAGCTGTGGTGCCAGGCTTATACCTGTACTGTCCCTCTCTGAGAAAAAGACAGACAAGGAGAAAAATCTTATTTGTTTTGCTTAAAAAATGATTTAAAAAAATGATGAAGTCACATTCAATTCTTTCTTTTCTAAGTATTCTCAAAGGGGCACTATGTAGTTTTGGAGAAGACATTTGAACTCAGAATTTTAATATTCACAATATTAATGAGGTAATAAAACAAACTCAAACATATTTATCTTTTCCATATGTCAATAAACCAGCTGTTCTCAGAGGAAAATAAGGTCCTAGAACACTGGTTGAAGCTAGAAAGGTGGCAGGGTCCGCCACATATAAACAAAGTAAAACAGT
This sequence comes from Pagrus major, assembly GCF_040436345.1. NCBI lineage: Eukaryota > Metazoa > Chordata > Actinopteri > Spariformes > Sparidae > Pagrus > Pagrus major. The sequence continues at coordinate 2,951,672 of NC_133226.1, forward strand.
ATAAATTGTGTTTGTTTATTCAGTTTATTCAGTCATGAAAACAAAGAGAGTTTTTTTTGTTTAGTTTACATTCAATGAAGATCTTTCTCTTCTCATTAACATTTCTCCTTCCCACAACTACAGAGTGCTCCTTTAAAGGTTTACTTGAACACTGTCATTTCAAGAAGTGCCATAGCCAGGATTTTTACACTCAACAAAATATAAACACAATACTTGAGGTTTTGCTCCCATTTTTGAGTTGAAGTTAATGATCAAAAACTTTTTCTGTTCACATTACAAAAAACTAATTACTCTCAAATTTAGTTAAGTCTGCATTGGTGAGCACTTTTCCAATGACCAAAATAATCTATCTACCTGACAGGAGTGGCATATCAAGATACTGATTAAACAGTATGGTGAGTGCACAGGTGGGCCTTGGACTGTCACAATAAAGGGCCACTCGAAGGCCCTGTCCACATGTAAAGCTTTTTCTATGCTTTTCTAATTCTAATGTATTTAACCTGTTTGGTTTTCTGAAACATGAGGATCTATTAGTTATTCAAGAGGTACTTGGTGCATCTCCTTCTCCCTCTGCCATTTTGAATTCATCATGCCATATATTTTAAAAAATATCAACATGGCATGGGGATATAAAGATAATACTTAAATGGAATTGTGGACAGGACAAATCTGATAAATCTGCTCAAAGATACCAAAATAATGGCTCACCTTTTTCCCTTCGTCGTAGGCTTGTCGTAACCTCGCAGGTACTCCACTCCAGCTGCCGTAATAACACACAAGTCCACGTTGCTGCCTGAACCCAGGTCACAGAATATCCCTGCAGCAATAGCATCTTGTACAAGTTGCTTTGCCTCTTCCAGCTGAAAGAAAGACAGCAGGAGGAGAAAAACAAAATGTTCCTTAGGCAGTCATTGGAAGAGACCGAGACAGAAGAGGGCAGGACTGAGTATCTACTCAAAACTGAATAACAACTAGAGATGCAATCCATCCTCTGGTGGTTATGTTGGAGGGCAAAACAAATGAGATTATTTTGTATAGATTAATTTTCTCTTTTCTCTTTACAGTTTATCTGCAGTCACCTATCACAGATTATGTTTGATGGCAAAAAAAACATTTTAGGTTAGGAAAGGGTTTATACGTCATGGAATAATATCATTAGGGATAACAATTTTTCTGTGTCCTTGTATAAGTAGCAGTTTTTTCTTTCCACCTGCCATGAAAGGAAATGAATCAGTCTTACCTCCATGTTTGGTTTGAATCTGTCCTCGAATACGGAGACAGCAGCTGCAGCTCCAGAGCCTGAAACCGGAATCAAATATTATTCTTAAACATTTCGCATTCTCCACTTTTTTTGTATTCTGTCCAATGTTTGGTTGGGTTTTAAAGTTTTAAAGCATGGTCCTGAGAGAGACTATTCATTCAGCTGTATTTCTATGGTAGAAATAACAACCTTGAAACTTCAACTAAGAAAAAGTTTCACCCTTCAAACATCCGCCCACTGTGGAGGACAGAAACTGGCAAATTAAAAAACAAATTCAGGAATAAATAAAAGGCACCAAAATAACATTAAACACAAATGTAGGTGTTAACTTATTAAATGTGACAGAAATGGATATTTATGTTTTACTTACTTACTCTGTTTCACTAGGTGGGTCACGATTTAGATTTTAAATTGAAAATTGATCGAAATGAGCCTTCAGTTTCACCAACTGAAATTAAATGTTGTATGGATGAGTCAGACCGAGTTCGCCAAGCTACAAGTGTGGGCATACTTTCTGTTGGGTGAGTAAATCTCGTACGACTCTCTGCCAAACTGAGAGTTTGTAATGAAAGTCATTTAATAAAAAACTCTGCTGAGTGTCTCTGTTGCATTTCGGGGTCATTTATCTCAGTAGATTTATCTATGTTGGGAAACACACTTAAAAAATTTAGACACCCCGAATGTCCTTACAATGGTTCTGCCCCTGCTGGTCACCACATAGAAAAGGATACTGTACATTAAAAACATATACACATACCCATGGTGAGGAAAGGCAGTTTGTCATATGAGCCGTGTGGGTAAACACTATACAGGTGAGCTCCAGTTACATCAACTCCTCCAACAATCAAAGATGAACCCACTTGACCCTGGTACCTGAAAAAAATAATATAAAAAAATCCAAAAAATATTCAAGAATCCAGCCTGGATATGTGTAGATGTTCATGAACAAAGAAACACATGGAAAACAAAAGACGTGAAACTGAAATAAGAAATGATTAACATGTGACCATGAGTGATTTTGGTTTTATATCCTCTGTTATCCTCACCTGAACAGCATTTGTTTCAGCTGTCGGGTTACCATGGCAACAAGGGGGGGTCGCCCAGTGTTGAGGGTGTGGAGTTCAACGTTGGATGACATGATCTGTGTGGTGATATCTGCATCTGCAGCCACACCAGCCCCACAGCAGCTACAGAACATTCAGGAGTTTATTAAGTATAATAAGTCAAACAATGAACAGTTTCATAAACATGGCTGCAATACTTTTACTTGGTCTTAGAAAAAGAGTAGAATAGAGAGCTTTTATTGTCATTGCACAGAATACGACGAAGTGCTACTCCAAGACACAAATATGAATATAAAAATATAAAGAAACATAAACAGTCACAGTGAACAAACATCTAGTAAACAAACATCTACAGCTGAATAATAGGTAGAAAAAACAGTAGAATTCTATAATAAAGCTAGTATCACAATAAAGCTAATTTTCTACTAATGTTAACAACATTTGGAAACCAACTCTGTGTGAGATTAATTATTACAATACCAGGCTTGCACAATAAAGGCTAAACAGACCGTGGTCATCATCACTTTGCTTCATGATCTTGTTAACTTATCTTGTTGTCGTACTAATTTTACTGTCTTATAGGCTCATAACTAAAAACAGTATAAAACCTCTAAAAGACCTTCGTCACCCTTTATATAAATAAAAATGCAGACCAATTCCTGAAGGGGACACCAAAAGTAACACTCTGCTAAGGAGCAATAGGCCTATTTTGCTTTTCCAGTTTCTGTCACTCATATTTGAACAGTTGCAGACAGTGGTTTTATTTTACTGTGGCTTGCTAACCGCTAGCTGATATAAAAAGTGACCTGTAATTCAGAGCAGAAAAAGACTGGTGATGATTATAAATGTATTTTAATTGCAATCAGGGGAAGAGGTAAAGAAATGTCTATCACGTCCTTTGTTTAAACTTCTAACTGGATGTCAGCCACGTACAACACATAAAGAGTCCCACACATGTACTGTACCTGCATCATGTGCCACACTGTTGAGGGCTATAAAGGTACAAGGGCCACTTATTAATGTTATTGAAATCACATAGTTGTGTTTACATTGATATAATATTATGTGATTTACATGCTGTAATTACATGGTTTAGCCATTACAAAAATGATCTGCAAAGCCTGGCGCTCTTTCTGGGGGCTTGGGCGGCCCATATGACTCTGTGAGCAGTTAGAACTGGATCTGTAAACCCCTCACATCACCAGATAATCTGTGCCGTGTCTGCTATATGTAGTTCAAACACTTTGAACCAATCTATAAAAAAAAGTCTTTCTAATACAAAAAGTCATATTGAATACTTTGAAGAAGGAGTGACAGAGAAAATAATGAGTGAGGACAAAGTCAGGGTTGTCCTGCCGTGGAACTCTGGTTTTACTCACTAGATCTTTGGTGCGATGTAATGAATCTTCATGCAGTTTTTGTCAGCCACCACCATGTCATCTGTAGCCCTGGTGTCTGCTCCCAAGATCACGCCATCCTGACAGAAGGACAGGAATTCACATCACACCTGGCTGATGTCAGCCTGTTTACTCCCTGAACACTAAAACAACTTCCTGGTTTATTACAGACATGCACGCCAGCCAGGAAGCTAGGTAGTTACCTGTCATGTACCTTTTTGGATTTTGTCAGTCTGTATGTGTCTCTCAGTGATAACAGTGAAAGCAGATCCTCACCTTGTAAACAATCCCAGCAATGGTGGTCCCTGTCTTTCTGGCATTGGGGGCTTTGTAGCCATGCTCTGACAAACTGGACTCCAACACTGCATTCCTAGAGATGATGAAGATGAAGCCGACAGATGAACAGACAGGCAGAGACAATTAGTGCCCTATCTCCTATTTGCTGCCTTAAGCATCCCATAACTATTCTGTATACTGCCCAGTAAAGGGGTTACACGGTATGTACACAAAAGAAAGCTGTCAGATTTTGGTGATTTAGTGATGCATGGAAATACTGTACAGTTGATATCCAATGTGAGGGATGTCTGTTCTCTATGAAACTAAAATTACCTTTATGTTCCCGCAAAAGACTTCATGGTGCACTGGTGACAGATGACTGTATGTGTGTGTTTGTGTGTGTGTGTGTGTGGAAATACAACATGTATACAACAGATACATACTCAGTATACCAAAGTATTATCTTAGCTTAATTCCTATGTTATTACCTAACTAACATCTTCTGCTTTAATTTTACTCCATAATTACCCAGGACTTTACAGTAATTCCCGACAATTGTACTACTACAGCTTGTCATTATTCACATCATTGCTCCGTATTAATGGTCTGCAACCTGCGGCTCTTTTGCCCCTCTGCAGTGGCTCCCTGTGGCTTTGACATTTTACATGGAAATGAATAATATTTATAATAGTAATAGTAACTATATCACTATATAGTAATAGTGATGCCTACATTCTCCGACAGTAAAAATGTGCCACCCACACACAGAATTGTATCAGTTCTATCAAGTTGTGATTAACTGAATGATCCTGAGTTAAGATCATTGTGTTTTATGCTCAAGCCCGAGGGTTGATTGCTGTATGTGGCTGAGGATAGAAAAGAAGGATTAACTCACACTGAAGTAAATACAATTTAAACTTTTTTTTTTTCCTTTTACTGTTTTTAAATCTAGGCTGCCGCAATGTGTTTTATTTATTATCAAATGAGGCTACTTCTTATTTTATATATTTTCACAAACACAGGGAGGACTTAAGTAGGTCTGCATATGTAGTTCTGTTTTGCTACTCTATTTCTATTACTGTAGGCTAGTTCTTTTGTTTCATAAATACACCAAAACATGGCATCATTGAAATGGAAATGCAAAGTTCAAGTACCTTATACTGTAAGCATAATTAGCCCACTGCAGAGTTGCAACATCATGTAGAAATATAAATTAATGTTCATTTAGGCCTATTAATAATCTTGATAGGCTAATTTAGACTTTCTGGGCTGCGTTACCTTCATTATAAGACACACATATGTTTTGCGGCTCCAGGGACGGGGCAAGAATGGCTCTTGGATAGTAAAGGTCTCTGACCCCTGACCTAACCTCCCTCTGTACCACTAACACTTACCTGAAGTCCCCACAGCGAATTCACAGTAATGCTGTGGTGACATGTAGGTCTCTACAGGACACAAAGAATGATCACTAAACGTTACCAGCTCAGTAGAGAGCCAGACAGAGCAACACATACCAGAATCATTACAGAACATTATAGTATTTCCTCGTCCTCCATTTTAGCCTCGGTAACAACAGACCGCCTACAATAGAACTCTTTACCTGCGGCTGTTTTCGAAGCAGAAACCTCCAGCCTGCAGCTCACAGGGCTTCAAACTGTGAAGCATGTTCAGTGTGAACACAGACGAGATGAAGATGAAGCTGAGAGCTGGTCCTGAGTTCAACAGAAGCGTCGTCAGCGTGTCAGGCTCCGTGTCAGCACTTCTCCTGGGTTTCTACTTTTACTTTCACTTCTTCAGCACAAGCCAAGGCTTCCGCCTCTCCACTGTAAAAAGTATCCACGCTGACCAGACATTTTTTCTCCTGGGTTTGAAAGAGTGACTTTTTGAACCACAAAGCCCAGAGGTGCTGTCAGAGGACTGAAGAAATTCCACTTTTCTGTGGTATGTATGAGAGAAAACCCACATATCATTTTGCGTCATGAGCGACTAATGGACTGCTGAATCATATTCATTGATATATCTTGCAGTGTATTAAAGTCTGTTACTGTGGAGATGGAGCCTGGTAGCTGCAGGCCTAAAATGCCGGCTCAGGTGACACATAAAGGTCAAAACAAGCAACCTTTTTCTTCATGAAAATAACTTACAGCATTAATGTTACCTCAACCCTAATACCCTAACCCTAAAAAAGATTTTTATTTTTATAATTATCACATAGTCACATGTACTGTGGAAATTATCGCAAAATCTATATATTTGAAAACTCTAGAGTGGTTTATTTTTGTTTCCTTATTGGGATGTACCACAAAGTCACATGAGTGGGTAAGTGAGGTGGGTTGAGCCTTTAGCCAGGGTTTTCAGTGGGCTTGTTCCAGATGAAGTGTGCCTCGCCTGAGAAGCGGGTGAGAACAATTGGTCAAGTCAGTTTTTCAGCAGCCTTTAGTCTGCACAGGAAGCCACAGAAAAAACTCTCACGTCTCGTTGGATCTGATTCTCATTTACTAAAATGTTATCAAACTTACATAACAGTTTGTTCAAAGTCCCCTTAGACACAGAAATCAATCTCAATCAATCACCTTATTGACGGATGTTTCAATTCCTCAACTGCATCTTGAGAAAAGAGAAGAGAGGAGGCGTGCCAGAGGAGCTATGCGTGAGGATGCACAGGTGTATCCTTTGCGGAAGTCTTTTTGGCACCTGTGACTTAAAGAGGCATGACACACAGCTGGAATATACAACTATGGTGGGAGCAGGACTCGTCAACTGTCTTCCTCTTCACTACTTGCACAATGTAGTGTGAGGTATATTACAAACTGCTTGTCTGATTACTTCCTGTCAGGTCTACAGTAACGTTATCTTTGACTCCAGTGTTAGTGATCACAATCCTTTTTCAACCTCTAAGTAGTAACTAACGTTAGCTTTTAACATATTGTGAACAGTATTTGTCATTCACATTAGTACATAGTGTCTACCACAGAAGCAGTTTTTGAGTCATTTGCAGGGTGTGTATGTCTGTCTGTGGACAGGGTGTTGTCAGGGTGATAGTATCACAACTGAGTGAATCTTTACAGGTGTGGTGTTGAGATCAAAATGAAGGTTGAGTTCCAAGACGGCTGTGGTCCAATGTAATCATAGTAATTACTACTAAGCAGTCATGGGTCAGAACGTTAACATGTTGACGGGCGTTGCAGCTTGTGTGATCCCGTTGCAAGAAAATCTCTAGTTTGCTCTGTTTGGTTAACCTGCCACCTACTTTCTAGTGTGTGTTTCCCTGTGTGTGGATCTGGTGTGGGAATGGCTTTCTTTCTGGCACTCTCCGACTCTCCATCCTGATCATCTCACCACTGACTTCTCATCAACCCAACTATATTTCATGCCCGGCTCTTCTCCCACTTGTTGCTGGCACATTGTTTCTACTTCAGTGGTAGTTCTACTCAAGGCAAACACTGTTCACGTTTCTAGTGGTAAATTTAATTGATGTTTCATTTGACTGACCTGTTTTTTCTGCCTACCTCAGGATCAGGTCTCTTTTACCCACCTGTCTGCCTTCCTACCTGTGTACTTGTCAACCTGCTATCCCTGGACCTCCTGTCTACCAACGCCCTGCCATCTCCACTTCACCACCACTAAATCTTTTTAGACCACTTGACTTCTGTTTCTCTGTATGTAGTCTGCATTTGGGTCCTCAATGCAAACCTGTAACACAAGAATTGTGATGATGATGATGATGATGATGATGATGATGACATGTGCGTGTGTGTGTGTGTGTGTGTGTGTGTGTGTGTGTGTGTGTGTGTGTGTGTGTGTGTGTGTGTGTGTGTGTGTCATCAAGGCAAAATTTGGTCCTTGCGACACCCATTGTAACAAGAACTACCACAGAAGAAAAAGAGAACTACTCATGGGTCGGAACGTAAACATCTTGACGGGGGTCATGGCTGGTATGATTACATGTTTGTTTCAATTATTACATTTCTTTTAATGCCTTGGGACAACAGTAGCACTAAACTGTACTGTCAACATACATTTTTTATGTATCTCTATTGATTTGTATTTTGTTTCATGTATTGTATCAAGTTTCTTTTTTACATCATGGACAGCCTGTAATTCTTCAAGGCAATGTTACAGTCACTGAAACATCCCAAAACTATATATGTTGACCTGGTTTTATTGTGCATCACAGTTAAATTAATATTTCTAGTGGCCAATTAAAGTCCTACTTTAATTTTATTTATATAGCCCAAAATCACATCACATTGCCACAATGGGCTTTACAATTTGTACAGTGAATGACATCCTCTGTCCTTGGACCCTCAATTCGAGTGAGGAAAAACTTGCCATGTTAAGGAAAAAAAACTTTTACAGGGGAAGAAAAACATGGAAGAAACCTCAGGAAGAGCCACAGAGGAGGGATCCCTCTCCCAGGACAGACTAACATGCAATAGCTCATTATAGGTTTGCCATCAGTCAGACCAGAGGCCTGCACTACCAATAAGGATTTGTGGTTGGTAACTTCAGGGTTAACTCTGGGTTCTCAGGCCTATGACAGTGGTTCATTTCAATTCAATTCTCTTGGAAAATGGCATCACCATTTGATGACAATCCCGTGGGCCTCTATGCAGCTGCAGTATCTCTGGGCTCATTAGGTAGAGCAGACAGGCTGAGTGGAGGAGCAGTGGCAGGGCAGTTTTAGTATAAGAGGAAGTTGAAGCAGTCCCACATGCAGACCAATACCATAAGCAAATCATTTAAAGTCATTCAGTTCCAGCCAAGATTTATTACTACAAATATCCAGCTTTGTACCCCCAAAGCTCTCTCAGAGGAGACTGACACTGTTGTCATGTACAGGCTTGGTTTGAGAAAATGAGACAAGTAAATAGTCAATCTAATTTTTAGATGACGTATCAGTGCATATGAAAGGTTGCTTTTATTGTTGCCTCTGTGTGGAACAGTCAGTTCATGGTTGGTGGATGCAATGTCTCTCTGTACACTGTAAAGAAAGTCAAGTCATGTAATTTACTGCCATAAAAATTAAGATATAATAGAACTGTGTTTTATCACCAATCCAGAGGTGGAACTTTGCCTTGGTGACACATACCCTGTACAAATGGAGCCCACTGGGAGCTGCCACTTCACCAGGGTCTGAAGAGACGCCACCTCCATCAGGGTCTGGCCCTCATTATTGCTTAGGGCCAGCTCCTCCTGTGTTGGAGGGCCCCCTCCTGTCGTCTTCTTCTCATTTTTCATTTCATCAATTGTAACGCCCCTATAAAGCTTTCTAGCGGCTTTGATAACCCTGCAAACGCTTCATCTCCGTGCTCATAGCTCATTGGCTGACACTGCTGCTGTGAAATTGCATAATGAGCAGGCTATCAACTTGACTGCGGGTTTGTTCAGGGCATGCGCGATTGTAGTTGGTTATTTAAAGTTCTGGAGCAGTCTTACAGTGAAGTGTGCTGTTTTCACGCAGGCCGGAACATGATAACTGTGGTGTTCACCAGCCTTTTAGCAGGACTGCTGGCGCTCCTTCTCTACCAGAGGATGGCGTATCCCTTTCTGTGGGTGGATTTGATTTATTACTTCAAACTTCGGGGGTACAGGAAGACGTTGCAGGCTCGTATGCAGAAAGGAATCATCACGTACCTCGACGGTTTTCTCTACCAGGCAAAGACGAACCCGAACAAACCCTTCATCATCTTCGAAAACCAGACTTTGACATACCAGGACGTGGACAGGAGAAGTAACAAGTTTGCCAACGCGTTCAGGACGGAGGGCTCTCTGAAACAAGGAGACATTGTTGCTCTGGGGATGTTCAACGAACCGGATTTTATCTGTGTGTGGCTGGGACTGTGTAAACTGGGCTGTGAGGTCGCCTTTCTCAACGTCAACATTAAAGCCAAGTCTCTGCTTCACTGTCTCCAGAGCTGTGGAGCCAAGACGCTCGTTGTTGGCGCAGGTATTGCAGTTTTCTCTCACGTGTTTTGCACATTTACTTAAACCGATGTAAACTCTGTCAATCCTCCCCACTGCGTTTTCATTAAGAAGCTCCAGTCCGACCATAGAGCCCCCCTGAGCCATTACTAAAAACCCTGACAAAGTTTCTCTACAGCCTTTATCTACACATAAATGAAGGTGGAGCAATCAGGATAGAGTGTCTCTGTGATAAAACACACGCTGGCCCTAGCAAAGCTGGATAAAGTCTATGTTGGGGCTTTTTCACGCCCTAATACAGTGTTGTCAGGATCTGAGCAGCACGTTATTCTGGTTATTCAAAGTACAAATGCACAATGTGTTATAATACACTAGATGTATAAAAGGCCTTTTAATTCCAAAACCTGAATTTTGCTCATCACCTGGGACCAATCTGAATTAGTGGATGTGTTAAAGGAGCACTCTGTAGTTTTGGGAAGAGAAAGATCTTCATTGGCTGATCTTTTTTTCTGCCTAAACAAACTAAACAAACAGACTCTCTTTGTTTTCATGACTAAATAAACAAACTGACCA